>NW_007252352.1:289731-313010 GCF_000164805.1 Carlito syrichta | reverse complement strand
ATCCTTCCGCCTCAGCCTTCCAAAGTAGCTGGAACTACAGGCGCGCACTACCACACCCGGATAATTTTTTTGATTTATTGTAGAGATAAGGTCTCGCCAAGTTGCCCAGGCAGGTCACGAACCCGCAGGCTCAGGCAATTCACTCACCTCAGCCTCCCAAGGTGTGGGATTACAGGCTGAGCCACCGAGCCCAGCTGAGAGCACTTCTACACTGTTAGTGGGACTGTAAATTAGTACACCCTCTGTGGAAAACAGTGTGGCAATTTCTAAAAGGACGAAAAATCGACCTTCCATATCACCCAATAATCCCCCTTCTGGGGATATACCCAGAGGAACTCAAATTGTTCTACTAAAAAGATACCTTCACACACATGTTTATTGCAGCATTATTTGCAATAGCAAAAACATGGAGTCAGCTGTGCTGCCTATCAAAAATGAACTGGATAAAAAATGTGGTACATATACACAATGGAATATTATGCAGCCATCAAGAAGGACAAACATATGGACTTTGCAGCAACTTGGATGGATTTAGAGTCGTTCATACTCAGTGATCTATCACAGAAACAAAGAACAGAGTACCATATGTTCTCACTCATAAGCGGACCTGAACAATTATCATAATACTGTAAGAAAGGGATTGGCAGTAGTGGGAAACTGTCAGGGGAGGGGAGGTGGGATTGGCAGTTGAGGGAAACTGCTAGGAGAGGGAGGGACACACCTCATCTACAAGGGTACCTGCATAATCAATGTTTGCATACCTAACCCTGAATTGTACCCCACATCTTTATAATTAAAAAAAGAAAAAAGAAAACGATTGGCAGTAGTGGGAATCTGCCAGAGGATGGGGGGCACACCTCATCAACAAGGGTACCTGCATAATTAACATTAGTATACCTCACGCTTTGTACCCCACATCTGTAAAATAAAAAAATTTAAAAAACAATGTTTTTATAACTTTAAGCTAGAAAAATTATTTCTTAAACAAAATACAAATAATTCAAATTATCAGAAAAGAATGGATTAATTTCCACATAAAAATCAAGATCATCGGGCAATCCCTTTTGAGTCCCTTCCCGCTGTGGGAGCTTTTTCGTCCTCTTAATAAATCCTGCTGTAAAAAAAAAATCAAGATCTTCTGTTTATTAAAAAAAAAAAAGTACACAAAATGGAGTCAAAATCCAATCCATGGATTAAAGACAAAATATTAGAATCCAAAACATATACATAATTTATACAAATTGATTTTAAAAAGCAGATGGTCCAGTTGAATAATATTAAAAATAGTTAAAAAGAAATTTGAAAAAAACAACCTCAAGCGGTTCACAATCTTTAAAAACCCTCATTAGTATTTAGGACGATAAGATAGAAATAAAGTACCATTTCACACCCTTCATATTAACAAAAAAACGTAAGATTTCTGACAATGTGAAGTCTCGATGAGATTAAGTAGTAACTGGACCGGCTATATATTGTTTGTAAAATGTGAATTGGTACAAATAATTGAACAATGATTTCATACTTTTAATAAAGTTAAAGATATGCACACCTCATAACCAAGAAATCCTATTGTCAGGTGTATACGTTAAACAACTCGTTTTTCTCTGTGCACTAGGATATGCACAAAATTATTCACGGTGATTCTGCTTGTTAGAAGAGAAAACTGGAAATAAGAAAAATATCCACTAACAAGAGAACAGATAAATAACCTGTTGTATTTTAAAATTGTCATTCAGCACTAAAAATAAACTACAGTTACCTGCAACAACAGCAATGGAACTCAAAAGTAATATTGCCTGAAACAGTCAAGTCCTTGAAGAAAATATAGTGAATCCATGTATTTGCAAGTATATTAAGTTTAAAATCACATGAAACTAAAGATAACACTGGAAGTGGTAAAAACCTTCCAAATAAAAGCAAGGGAATAATCAACACAAAATTTATCTGGATATAGAATCCCTGCAAAGTGAACGAAAAGTGAATAACTTTGAAGAGTGCCTGCAGGCATCCTCAAACGATGGCAGTTATTTTCTCTAAATTGAAGCTGTAAGCATTTAGATATGTATTCATCATTATTATTCATACCTTACCCATGATTTATGCATATTTTTATATTCCTGCCCCTTAATGATAAATCATATTGGAAGGAGGAAATAAAACATTCAACGTGTGAATGAAAGCAAATGAATGGTTTAGAAACCATTGAGGAACCTCAGACATTCGGCCTGAGACCACCTACCATTTCACTTGAAAGCTTGCAAGAGGTGTGTGCTTATCGTCTACCTCTCAGGCAAAAGACAAGGAAATGGACTGAGCACATTCTTTCTGTAAATCCAGCCCTATCCCAGGGTTTGGGACCTGGGAAGAATGAAAGCAGAGAAGAGCATCCACAGCGTGTTTGAGGACTTTTGAGAGGGGGGAGTCCTGTGAGACCCTGTATGACCTTTGACTGTCATGATGTGTTTCTCTGGTATTTTATTAATTTGCTAATTAACGAATTTGCTACTTTACTAATAGTGCCTCTTTTTAAAAACAGTCTCTTTGAAAAATGTTTTGTGAGTGTTTATAGTGGAAGGTAGGATGTTTTCTAGATGCTTTGGCATCCCAAACAATACATGGTAGCATTACATAAAATATGATACACTTTTTGGTCAACAGACATCCGTTAATGAATATGAACTAATAAGTCTGTTATCTTTGCAGAGAAGTATGGAAAGCAATAGAAGTTAGGAGTTGCTAATCACACAAGCAATCCATGTTATTCCTGTGCACGCATCTTCTCTTTCACAACAGGCCTTTAACGCTCAAAACAGTTCTTCAAAGTAGGTATCATTCTCATTGTAGAAAAACTGTGGCTGACAAAGCTAAGTCCTGGAGCTCTGAAGTGAAAGACCCAGGATGTGAATCCAAAATTGACTGCCATCCCTTGCTTTCAGCGATTGCAGCATACTTATTCCTTAGTCCTTCTCACCAAGGGATAGGGCTTTATTGTAAGACAGAGCTCCATTTCTTCTTTATCAGAGGTAATATCTTGAACAATTTAAGCTGTTGTGCATGTAGCTCGACCATTTTCTTCTTCCCTTGGGCATTTTAAAAATCATTATTTCCTGATCAAGAAAAAATGCTGCTATTTTTTTTTTATCTGGTACCGTTTATTTTTCAAAAAATAAGGGCACTAAAAACGACTTCGCACAAAGTACTGTGATTCTTAGACACAATTAGGTTCATCATCAAACCCAGGGGCCTGGGTTTCATACGAACTCACCGTGGGCAATGTGGCCACACGCTACACGGAAACTCGGTTCTTCAAAAAACGGAGCAAATTTTAGTGTGTTCATCCAAAACCACAGCTCGTGTGCCCTTGTTTGGGAGCAATGAACTTGGACCTAGGCACAGAAGCCGGAGTTAACGGCAGCTGGCGTTTCTAGGTCCGTTTTGAACCCTTTCCCCTCCCACCATCACTTCCTCTCTTTGATATCGTCCGTTCTCCGCCCCCTTCTCCACAAGCTTGAGTTCGTACGTGAGGACGGGCATTCTCTACTTAGTCTCGCTAAGTTTTTGTTAACTGCGTGCAGAGAGCTTGCTTGTGTTGGTTGATGTGTGCAGACAACGGGGTTCTCCAGGAAGGGACAGACTCCAAACCCAGGCCAAATCCAGCCGCCCGCCTGCCCTTGCAAGCGACACTTCGCTGGACCCCAGCCCCCTGCCTTTGCTTGCAGCGTGTGCGCGAGGCCGCCTGCGGCGCTTGGGGCCGTGTGCAACCTGGCAAGCGCGAAGCCCGGGCTCGCGGCCCAGGCTTTCCTTGCGGTCCGCTGCGGAAGGGTTTGCCGTGCCCGGACTGTGGCGCTCCTGTCATTCCCTCACCCCTCAGAGACACACGGAAAGGTTGGCAGTCCCAGGAGGCTTCCAGAGCGCCCTGCGGGAGAGCTTCTTCAGGATGGTTCTCCGGGCAGGCGTGGCGGGGCCATGAAGGCTTCTGCGTCAGCTGTGCCTTCAGCACAACCACAGCCACCCACGCTAGCCCTGGCAGTGCCCAGCTGCCTGTCTTCGCCAGGGTCGTAGGCATTGTGGGGATGATCCTGGCTCTCTACATTTGCGTTCTTGATGTCTAATACGACTGGGCTTCTCTTCAGATGTTTCTTCTGCTTTTTGAGGTTCCTCTCTCAAACGTGGCTTTGATCTACTTGGCCATTTATCCTCTTGGTGTGGTTGTCTTTTGAGTCATGATTTTTGTTCCTTTAAAGGATACTTTATATATTGCAATGGCAATCCCTTACCGAACTGGGACACTAGAAGAGTCTTCTGGAATCCTCTCATCCGCTCATTAACATTTCCCATTGTGTCCAGTATTGAAAAGGCATCCTTTTTACTAAAGAATGAATGCTGAATGGGTGGAGCTCTCATGATCAACATTATTATTATACTCATATATTATATATTTTATATTACAAAATATTATATTACTATGATTATATTATTATTATTTCATTGTGTGGTGACAACTTAATTCAGTTATTCTAAGTAAACTTTGTTTATGGGTATGCTTTTATTTTCAAGTAATATAGATTAGTAACTGGTTTGAATGGAGGCAAACCACTTTCGATATTTGTAATTATTTGCCAACTTCTAAAGAAAGCACGCAGAGGGTCAATGGATGCTTCTTTGTTAATAGACTGTGTTTTTAATCAAGAGAAACCAGGCCCCATCGGGCTATCTGAATACGTGGGGCCTGGTTTTGTCAATATGCATGGCAGCTAGCTGCTCCCAGTGTTCCTCCATAGCGGTCCCTTCCACGCACGAAATGCAGACAAATCATTCGGGGACCTTGTGAAGAGTGTGCTGATGAACCAAGTGCTGGAAAGGTTCGGTAGCCTCGAGGAGAAAATAAATGGAGGAGGGGTCGGGAGGCAATTTGGAAGGGAAGGATATTGCAGCAGCTGTGCCCTGCAACCCATAAAGGGATCTGGACGTGCCGCCCAGGCCTGGGCTGAGGGAGAGGTGGGTCCATGGCAGTGAATGGTACAAAGCTTTTGCCAGAGACAGAGTGGATAGAGGTTGATTAGGTCACTGATGACCCGGAGCTGGTGGACCACGATCAAGCCAGCTACGCTCCCGGGCCTGCTGGGTCTCACTTCTGTTTCTTTGCTGAAGTCTGTTCAGAACTGAGGTTTGGCAGCCCCTCGAGCGCGTCCTCTCTCTGTCTCCTCCCTCTCCACCCTCTTGTCCTCCCCAAGGTACATATCAACCATCTGCTAAAGAGACAAGCCTCAGGTCTGAAATTCGGAAGATTCAACAGAGATTAGCTTGAAAATAAAGGCTTCAGATTTCATAAACAGGCTGTGGAATAAAGAAAATAAACTGCTGGAGCAAAAAGTGGATCCTCACAAGCCCAGTGAGGTCTTGTTTCCAAGGGAAAAACTAGTGGTTTGGTGTGTTTTTAAACTGTAACAAAGCTTTTGCTTTTCAAAACCAAGAATGTCATGCCAGAGCTTCAAAGGCATTTTTTCCCCTCAAGCTGAGTAAAATTCCATCATATTAATTCTTAAAATAGCCTGTTTTTCAGTTTTTTTTCCTCCATTCAACAAATATCTATCGAGGAACCACTATTTTCGTGCATGGCCTTTTATCTGAGATACAGCAATGAACAAAAGAGATGATCTCTGCCCTCAAAAATCCTAACTTTTAGCCAGAGAAGGTAGACAATAAACAGTGGACATAATAAATAAGTCAACTCTATGTTACAGGTTGAAATGTGTCCCCCTCAAAAAAAAAAAAAGTGTTGAAATCTGAAGTCCTAACCCCAAGTATCTGTGAATGTGACCTTATTTGAAAATAGGGTCTTTGCAAATTAAGTCAAGTTAAGAAGAGGCCCTTAGGGAGAGGGACGTTTATACAATATGACTCTAGTCCTTAAAAGAAGAGGGGAATTTGGATGCATAGACAGAGACACACAGAAAGAATGTCATGTGATGACCTAGAGACACACAAACACACAGAAAACACCATGTGAAGACGGAGCCAGAGGCTGGATTGGCTTCCACAAGTCAAGGAAGGCCTGGAGTTACCAGAAACAGGAAGAGGGGAAGAAATATCCTCCCCTAGAGACTCCAGAGGGAGCATGAGGACATTGATTGTACTCCAGAATGGTGAGACTATGTATTTCTGTTATTTTAAGCCACCTGATTTTGATGGCAGTCCTAGGAAAATAACACACTATGCAAATTTGTAAATGATAAATGTTAGGAAACAAAAAAAAAATGAAGACCAGTAGGAGGAAGAGACGAGTTTCAATATCAAATAGGGTGGTCAGTGTAGGAAGGACTCTTGGTGACCATGACTTTTGAGCAAGAATTGTGGACGGTAGCCCAGAGGGAGAGAGAGCCATCAGAGAGCGCTCCGAGTTTTCAGTTAGACAACTGGTGAGATGGAGTTGCCACAACAGAAATGATACAGGTGGAGAAAGTTGTGAAGTGCAGTTTTGACATGCTAAGTACGAAATGTCTATTCGATGTGAATACCAGTCTGAGTGTTGGCAGGAAGCCGTTGACACTCTTAGACACATGGAGGAGAATAGAATGAAGGAACTATCTCCATGGTGTGGGGAGAGGCGATAAACCCACACAGGATGGCTGAGCACCCCGGGCCAACCACAGTGGGCCACAACGAGCCTGCTTTGTTCCTGTGCAAGGGCAGGGGGCAGCTGGGGATGTAGAGGGCTGCTGGGGTGAAAGCCAGGGCAGGGGGCAGCTGGGGATGTAGAGGGCTGCTGGGGTGAAAGCCATTCAGCAGGGAGAAGCATTCAGCAGGCCATTAGGGAGAGGGACGTTTATACAATATGACTCTAGTCCTTAAAACAAGAGGGGAATTTGGATGCATAGACACAGACACACAGAAAGAATGTCATGTGATGACCTAGAGACACACAGACACACAGAAAACACCATGTGAAGACGGAGCCAGAGGCTGGATTGGCTTCCACAAGTCAAGGAAGGCCTGGAGTTACCAGAAACAGGAAGAGGGGAAGAAAGATCGTCTTCCTGTTGCTGCATCACTATAACAGCATGCAGCAGGAATGGAATGTGCAAGCTTGCTCTCCCTCAACCCTTGTATCTTCTCTTCAGGCCTCCCATGGATGGAACCCAACAGAAGCCAACTGATGAAACCTAGGCATCCAGGGTGAGACTGGGGGAAGGTGGACGGGAATCTGCAGGGCTAAGCAGGAAACATTCTGTTCAACACTTAAGCTATTTTTTTATGGGAATGAGATAACTTCTCAGGATCCCATATCTATGTGATCCCAGGAATGTACAAAGCTGAAGAGACACAAAGTCTGCAGCTACTTAAACCCTGCCAAGGAAGGGGGTTCCTCATCTCTCTGAGTGACACATGAACAGTTTATTCTTTGTTCTCTTCATGTAACTTATTAAAATTCATCAATGGTTCCTTCTAGCTTAAAGAAAAGAGTTCAAATCTTTAACATAAATATGCTTCCTCTTATCTCTTTGGCCTGATCCTCTCCTTTTGCTTCCTTTTTTCTCCTGTCACATCAAATAACTTTCAGTTATCTGAATGAGTCAGTTCTTTCATACCTCCTTGGCCTCGAAAGGCCTTTTGATGGTTTGCTTGCTTTGTTTTGTTTTGTCTTTCCTTCCTGGAAGTCTACCACCCGTCCCACTTGAATACCTCGTCAGTATCCCCAGCAAATATTGTTTTCTTGAAGAGTCTTCATAATGATAACTTTCCCCGGACGAGGAGGCAGGAGCACAGAGAAGCTACTAGTGTGGGTAACTGGAGACCAGCTCAGTGGAAGGGGGCCAAACCATGCCCTGCACCTGCTGAAGAGGGCTTCCATCACCCCCAAAAGATCCCACCCCACCATGGCAGGTCATGGACACCCAGGCCACTTGGTTGAATGAATGAAGAAACACTGAATCTGCATCCTTTTGCTGGGTATCTACTTCACCTTTTAGTTACTTTCAAGAAACATAATCTCATCATCCTTTAAAGTACACGAATAGGAGATCAACTTTCTCTGTTCCCGGTAACATTATCTGAAGTGCCTTCAAGTGATGTTTGCTCAAATATCAAGATTCCCAGGGAAACTATGTAATGCTGGCAACAGTGTTTTGCTTTTTTTCTCTCTTCTCTTCTATTTCTCTTTCTCTTTCTCTCTCTTTTCAGTCTTTATATTTAAATACTAGAGTCTGACTCCAATAGGGATGTATCACTGTCACATTTCCTCTGCTTATTTTAAAGTAATTTATTTCCTTTGAAAATGAGTCACTACTACTATTCCAACAAAGTGAGTGAAATACATTAATTCATAGCTATACAAAAACACCTTTTGTTAAACATCAACAATGGTTTAAATGTGGGGTGTCACTTGGATAACTTTATTTACTGATTGTTAAAATTATTCCTTGGGAACATCTGAATGTTGGAGGGTTAAGATACAGAACAAGTTCTGTGTCTAGTTAACTCTATGAAATTATATTGATTTATTAAAAACATGACCTAACATCATGCATTTGCATACAACAAAAAAATGTATTCTGAATAAAAGATGCAAATTAATCCTACTAATTTAAAGATACTAACTCCTTTAGAAATAGTAAATTGCAATTTGCATTTGTTATTATGGTTGCAGTCTGTTTTACATTTTTGCATTACATTTCCTAATGTCAGTTTTATAAAGATAGAACTACTGTATCAGCTATATTCTAAGGAGGTTGAAGCATTTTCAAATTCGTTGCTATCAACCTTTTATGCAAAGAATAAATATTGTTTCTGGAACTGGTATAATTTTGATATTATAGTATGTTTTAAATTAAATAGCACTCTATGTATAATATATAGAAAAGTATTTCTAATTAGTTAAAATTTATATTTCTAAATTGAACTTATTTTTCTGTTTTGTTTCTATTATAGTTTTCTATAATTTAATCTATTATTGTTTACTTTGCAAACTCTACCTAAAATATAAATATAATATTTTTCATTGGAAATAAAGACACTAACAAACTCTTTTTTGTTTATTTTGTTTCAGGAAAAAATTAGGACTGTTTGTTATCAGATGAAATGAAATAATAAATATGAATTTTTTTTGCCTTTATAAAAATCTGGTAAATCTTCTTCAAGTGAGTCATGTGATCTATGCTAATTGTTAAAGAGGGTTTCCATCACCCCCAAAAGATCCCAACCCACCATGGCAGGCTAGTCTGTTTTAGTGTTCTTCCTTCGTAGTTGGAAGATTTATCTCCATCCTCTTAGTACACTCTTAGATTTTGAAACTTATTTGTCTCTCTCCCTGTCTTGACTGTAAATTCACATGGACAGGATCCGTATCATCTACAACTTGTTCTTCATTACATATTTTTGGCATCATGGACACCCAGGCCACTTGGTTGAATGAATGAAGAAACATTGAATCTGCATCCTTTTGCTGGGAATCTACTTCACTCTTTAGTTACTTTCAAGAAACTATCTCATCATCTTGCCTATTCTGTCCTTTAAAGTACTTCTAACTTGAAAATATCATTTAAGTACAATTACTCCTCAGAGCAGTGGTTAATATTAAAAGTACTGCTAGATTTTAGATTATCCAGATTTCAGTAAGACCAGAAACTTTACTTTCTCAATAATGACTGAGCTCCAGATTCTAACATCATCAAGGCACTTCATACCAAAGGGAGAGCATCTGTTCTTCAGGCTGAATAAATTTGTCATTCACATGAATAATTACACTTGCCCATTACTAATGTGTTAAGCCAGACTTCCCTCAAGACATCTATTTCAGTCAATAACAATGTTTGCCAGAAAATAGGGACTTTATAAATAGTACATTCATGCAACTTGCCTTTGGAAGATTCTGTCTTTTTTTTTTTTTTTTTTTTAAGAGAAATACAGAATAAATTATTATAATGTAGTTAAAGCAATTACACAAAAGCCACGTAATGGTACTAAGCCCAGAAAGAGGAGACCTGAATTTTAGATAATTCTTGTTTTTCCTATAAGCTTTGTGACTTCAGTTAAATTATCCTCCTTTTTACTACATTGCTTTATGGGTAAAATGGAACATTCGTACTAAGTGATAGCAAGACCCTTTCCTATGAATTTGTGATCTTTTATGTTTTCAAATTGGAGAAGAGACTGATTTAAAAGATGGATTTTGTGTGAGCTCAATTATCCCAAATGAAAGAACAGTCACATCATGGTTTGATTTACTGTCTTTTGTAACATCATAAATCATGGCAGAGTACACTAAAGCCAAGAACATGCGATTTTTGACTTGGACTAGGGTCATGGGAGTGGAAGTGAATAAGGGAAGGCAGAAAATTCTTAGTTTGGGATTTTTCACATGCAACACAAATGCTTTAATTATTCTTAAGATGTTGGTTGATGACAATGCTATGGTTCTATAATTGATAATACATTTAGACAATTTTTAAAGATTTTCAAGGACTGGACAGTTTTTTTTTCCTAATAAAGATTTTATAAGTCTAGCAAAAATACCAAACAACTAAAGCTTCTGAAAGAAGTATATGTGGGAGTGTGGAAGTTTCAAAGTCCAAAAGAGTGAATGTACGAATGTACCTTGAAATACAGAGCGAAGACAAAGCTGTTCATATAATCCCCAATTTTTGAAGTCTTCCCCATACACAGCAAAAAGTCTATACACACAGCCAGATCTGTGAAGTATGGATTTGTTAGCCTAAGGAAAGTGGTAAACAATATGTTCACTCAAAGTCTTTTTTAGGCCTTAGTTAGAAAACAGAGATACACATTGGGGTTTGCTTTTGAAAACACTAATTCTTAAAACTCAATCCACAAAAGGTATATATTTAACCATTTTAGGCCCAATAAAATATATAACAAAAAATCAGGCTTGTACCCCTGTCATCCAATAGATGAGAGGGAGGATTTGCAGGATAAACAATAAAGCCCCTGAGTGGTATCTTCTTGAATAAAGAGTTGAAAGATTTATAGCAGGGAAAATAGCATATAGTCAGTAGTTTATACAAATGAGAAGAGTTGAAGAAAATACTTAGAACAAAATGTCCACAGCCATGAACTTTCCCTGCGTAGGTATATGTACATATACACATAGGTATGTATGCATATATATACATATTTTGTTATATATATTATGTTAATAGCTATATTATTTATTAGGTAGCATATGATCTTATTAATGGCTTAGACATCTGTTATAACATCTCTATGCCTGTTTTGATAAAGAAGAGGAAGCTTCAGAAAAGTGGATATTGTGTGAAGAATTTCCATTTCCACATCTTTTTTCTAGGAGCATAAGTACCTCGACTGAGGTGTTTTTTTTTTTTTCTCTTGCAGTATACATTTTTAATTAATTGATCTATTAGTAAGTGGTTGTAAGTCTGAGATATCTCTGACTTTAAGTTTAGGGGACTTGATCCAGTAAGTATCCTGCAAGTCAGTGTGGTAAAATCTGCCATTCGAGTTCTCTGCTCACACTTGGGGAAATGCCTAAGTGGAAACTCATGCATCATCCCTTCCCTCCTCCCTACAAAGACTCTAGCATTGGTTACCGCCCATTGTCATGTTTCACTCATAAAACAGATACTGTCAAATGTCTTCTCTAACTAACCTTGAAGTTGGCTCATAAGGATCATCAGTTGTTATCCTAATAATGGCTCTTATCCCTGTTCAGACCACCAAAGCTATAAATTCTTTAACTAACATACACATTATGGAACGAAGCGAGATAAAGCTCACCCTTAAGAGTACTTAGGAAAAGTGGTCTAGCAAAGCATATGAAGGTGGTAATTTTTAATTCAAGTATGAAGCTTTTGTATCTTCTTTTCTCTTTGGAGAGAAGCCTCAATGCTCAGGCTTTGCAAATATCCAGAAGAGTTGGTAATTTGTCCAATTTCCCAGATGCAACAATGCTCAGTGAAGTTCAAAGACTTGTTCAAAGTTAACATCAGAGACAGACGAAAAGCGAGGCCGGTGAAAGCGCCTGTTCTGCTCTGTAGGACTGTCTTTCTGATGGTGTGATGGGCTTAGAGTGGCTCAGTCTCCTATACCTGCATCCCCTATGCCCTTTAGATGAACTCTTTGTCACCTGTATATTTAGAATAGCAATCCTGAGACCCTGCCAGGTGCTTTGGAGTTTATTAGCAGTCTGTTGACAAAAGTCTGCTATTTCTTAACAGATAGAATTCTGTCCAGTCTATATTAGAAAAAAATCAAAAACAAAACAGAAATCTCCCTCAGTAAAAGGGATTTTTGTCCCCTGTGGTTGATCTGAGCTAATTATATTGATAAATTTATGTTAATGAAGTTTATGCATAGCTTTTCTCATGAAAGTCACATTCACACTCTTTCAGATACATGGTTTCTTATACAGTTCTCAACAACTTTCAAGGCATATATGATAACCACATCTGGAGTTGCAGTAACTGAGGCTCAGAGTAGCTCCAGGGTCAAGAGAACAACAAATTTAGGAGCAGGTATATGAGGACCACACCAAGCTTCATGGCATCCATACTTCAAAAAGTCAATGTTGGCTTCTGGACCCATTTTGGCTAACAAGGCCTAGGAACAGACTTTACAAAGGTTTTCAACAATATTAAGTATTTAGGATATTACGTATTTTACTGATATATTTTGTGTATCTTCTTTGATTAGAATATAAGCTCTATAAAGTTGTGCTCTTTTTTTTTTTGCTACTGTCTGCTGCATCTCCAACAACTAAAAAAAGGTTGACACAGGTGCTTGACAAGTATTTAGAACCTGAACAATAAACAGTTAAAATTAAAAATAACAATGCCTAATTACTTAAAGGATGCCAATGATTAGAGTATGCATTTACTAAATATTTTTGTTAGTTACAGTTTGTTTGGTAGAAGGAAATATTGAAGAATTCATAAAAGGTTTAATCTTCAAAATACTGAAATCCCTTTAGACAGGGTCTTGGGTTGTCTTATGTAGGACACAGTTAAGAAACCCAGATGTTAAATCCTTTAGATTATGATTAATTTCATTCTTCATGATGACAGAAGGCCAAAGCATGATACAAGGTCAGATGCCACTGTTTAAATCTGACTGGTGTTAAAATAACTCTCTCGCACTTGCTCTCACTCTTCTTTCTTCTTCTTCTTTTGTTTATAAGTAGATCTCCCAATTATCTAATTTTAAGAATCACTTTGGGTTTGTGTGAAAGGACTCGATTTCCAAATTTCTCCAAGGATAATGATAAAAACGCAAGTTTGGGAAACATGGTTTAGCTGACTTAAAAAGCTTTTTGTCATAGTTTTTCCTGCCTTTAGAATCTCCCGTTTTCTATGCTGAGTCATCGGTATCTTTTCTGCCCATATGAAAAATGTCCAAATGCAATGACCCTAGAAAGAGAGACTGCCAGGAAGGCTTTTGTGCACAGGGTCTTCCAACGCCAACAGCCATCCCTTGCCTTTCCTCTGTTGAAGGTCTGCTCACAAGACCAGATGCCAGGAAACTAGTTAGATCATCACATTTTGCCTGATACTATTGAATTCTTTCATTTCTGTGCTCTACCCTATTCCCTGATCAGATCTTTAGTGACCTTCTCCACCTCTCCAGTAAGCCATCATCTCAGAAGATGATCCACCATTGATGGTTTATACTCTCAAGCGCTGAGCCAATAAGTTTTATCTTCTCCTGCATAATTTGCATTGAACATTATCTTAGATTATGAAATAAAACCTTATTCTCTGTTAAAAGAATCTTACTCGTTAGAGGACTGGGAGGGAAAGATGAGTTTGAAGCAAGATCAACTCCAATTGGGCAATTAATTCATTGAGGATTTGCTGTGACTTTACCACAGATTAAACACCCCGATCAAAGATATTGACATAAGAGTACATGAGTCTCAGACTTTACACCCAGCAGATTCCTAGTTGGGCAACTCAGCACTCCGTGTTTGAGAAATATTGATATAGACAATTTACCACACATGTCTCCACCCTCTTCCTTCATACCCCACACTCATTTTACTGCTTCAAAACTCTCAAGTCTACCAGGTCCTCTCCTACTCTTCTCATTCCCATTGGAACACATGTGTTTTGATGAATTCTCAAAGTTTTTGACTGACTATCTGACCCTTCCTTGCAGGTAATTTTAGGAAAGCATTGACCTAAGTTCTTAGGTCTAACCCTTGGAATTAGACAGGCAGGCCTTAGTTTCAATTCCGGCTCTTCCACTTTTAGTTGGCGTCCTTGAGCATGTTATCCAAAGACTCTGGACCTCAGCCAATACGGTTATACACGAAGGGTCATATTTATTGCAATACAGGGTCATGAGGTACAAAGAGAGCATGATCGTGTCTAGGAGACGCAGTGGCTAGCGATGCTTACCCACCTTTTTTGCTACCTTTTTTTCTTCTTCTCTTTCATTGTGTTTGAGGAACTTTTGAAGGCTGCTATGCTCACCACCATACCACCACTACCTTGTGCTTGAAAAACTTTGGAATTGGAGGGGACAGTGAGTGAGGAAAGAGGAAAGTTGTTATACTGAGTGTCCCATGAGATCTGATCAATCTGGTGCTTTCATTTGTTTTGTTTCCTCCTCTGCCCTCCTAAGTGTCAGGCCTCAAACTCATGGTTTGCATTTCATCCTCCTCTATTGATAAAGATTGCCTTTGAAAAAAGCAGATTCTTTCAGCAGAGGGGAGATATGATCCAGGAGCAGGCAACACATTGAATTTGCACTGAATTTTCATTAATTTAGCCAGTTAAATGCCAGAAGAATTGTACTGTATCTTAGAGATGAAGGCAAAGAAGTGAAATGATTGAAATTTGACTTTATAGGGGGACCCTGGTGATTCCAAAAGACCATGGGGCTTATTTAATTTGGCACTTCCATGAGTGAACTATAGCCAATATGTAAAAGACTCTAGGGAAATTGAAAAGATCGTCCTACTAATAAAATTTAATAGGGCCAGCTTGAAGACATCTCCGCCCTCAGGTCGAAAGACTTACCCACTGCCTTTGGTGATGACTTTAACATAAAATGCAGAACTTGATATTAGACTTAATAAATGTTTTGTTGCAAAAAGGAAAGACACATTGATCATATACACATATACTTACACAGTATAAGCATCGCCTAGAAATATACTTATAACTGTATCACTATAGACAAAATCTAAATTTGTGTGTACATACAATTATATATGTGGGTTTATAGCCTTTCATAAGTATTGATCTTCATTTACAGTCATATATGCACAGCTTTTATGAATAAGCATTTTATTTGTGTACTTTTAAATATGTATGTAAAGATATAAGCATATTTACACTGTGACTAAACATAACACACGGATATAGAATAGATGCCTCCTGTGTAAACTAGTGCGTGCACGGCACATATACAGATAGATATGAGACTATATTTTTCACACCCATGATTCTAAAAGTGTAGTTCTGGAAGAAAACCATTAACATCACTTGGGAACTTGCTACAACTGCAAATTCTCAGGCCTGTTCTGAACCAAGTGAATCAGAGACCAGGAGGCCCAGCAAGCTGTGTTTTAACAAGTCCTCCAGGGGGTTCTGATTTACATGTTGGCGTGGTTAGCATGAGAATGACTATCCTATGCGATTCTAGCAAATGTACTTTGCCCTTATCTTATTTACAGGAGTATATACATATGTTCTATTCAAATACATGAAATGAATACCTGAATATGTTCATTAATGCAGGCAGCTGCCCGTTAATTAGGGGCAGACTAATTGACAAGTTAAATGTTTTTTACCTGCAGCTGGACCCTGCTCACACTCTCCGGGGACCTGATTGGGCTGTAGTTGGGGAGGACTGAACTCTCACCCCCCAGCCTGAGTGAAAGAGGTGGCCAGGTTGGAGCAGGCCTTTCGGGAAAGTAAGAGTGGGTCAAGTGTCAGATACCTTTTTCCATCGCCCTGGAGACCCTGTCCCAGTGCAGTTTTGTCAGATGCTGCCTCTTCAGTGTTGCTTGAGTTCAACACTGCCCTAAGTTTGGGCAATGAATGAAGCATCCGTTGGATAGAACAACAGGACTACATCATTTGAGCGTGCTCTGCTTGCAATCACACCTGGGCATGGTTTGACAAAGAATAAAATTTAAAAGGAACACGGAGATAATCCAAAAGGGCAAATGGCTATCTATCAAGGTACTATGTTCTTTTTTTTTTTCCTCTACCTCTGGCTCTGCTATTGCTAGTCTGATAATCAAGCATTTATTAGGAGTTATTTGTTCAATACTCAATAAAATGCTACAGAAATTTCCAAAAAAATGAAGAAAGTGATCCTTGCCCTTTGGCAACTGACCGTCAAGTGAGACTGAATAATGCTGATGTAGTAAGTGGCAAGGAGAATAAATTGTGAGCAGTGAACATTTTGGTAGGGAATATGGGGCTTCAGCTGGGATTTGAAGAGCAAAGAACATTTTAAGAGGAGAGTTAAGACAGAATACATCTATAAGTGCACATATCTTTATCTGTCTGTTGGATTACTGATAACTATTCCCTGACTGCAAAGCCATGGAGATGCATCTAGGAGATAAAGAACACAGGAGGAATTAGAAAAGTTCAAATAACCATACAGACACCAGCTTAGTACATGCTTGAGAACTTCTTCTTGAGTGTAGGATAAATGCATTGGGTCTTTGTATCCCAGATTGTATTAAAACAGTATCTACTTTACCCCACAGTCTTCAAAGGAGACATGCACATCTGCCATATCTTCCCCAAATTAAAGTATTTCTCCATCTAGGTTTGGTAAACTCAGGATCACTAAAATCTTCTATTCATTGCAAAATGTCTACTGACTTCTGAATAAGATAAAAAGATAGCCTTTCTTTTGAGGCCGTTCCTTTCTGGGTCTGAGCCATGGGGACAAGGTGGTCCACATCCTGAACTCTAGCTCAAAGTAATCTCAATGCCATTGTGACTCAAAGGGTGAAAATGGATTTTAATAACTTGTCCCCTGAATTGGTCTTTCTGCCTTGTCCTTTCTTTTCCAATTCATTCTTCTCACTTCTACCAGAGAAAGATCGTAAGATTTACTACATAAAAAAGGCAGGATGCTCAGTGGAAGTTGAATTTCAGTTTGGCAATGAATACTTTTTTAGTGTAAGCATGTCCTGAGCAAATTTTGGGATATGTTTATACTAAAAAAGTCATTATTTGCTTGAATTTTAGATTTTATTTGTATTTTACTTACATCAGAGTACTGTGTCTAATGCTAATCTAATCACACTGTTGTCTATGTAAAGCACCTCTACCTGAAAGGTGAGGAGGGTATATAGAGTCCTTTTGGAAGTCGTTCCTTTATGTACTTCCTGCTTCATTGCCTGTTCTCTCAGATGTGCAAACCAATGTTCCTAGAATCCAGCCAATATGCTATTAGTTCCCCAGACATGTCTCTGCCCATCTTGAGTATGTATCTTGTCAAATACTGCTCTTTCTCCTACAAATGCTTCCTCAACCTCTCCCTAACTCCCGATCCCACACCCCACCAGCAATTTGTTACCCCTTAACAAATGTACAACTTCCTCTGGAATCCTCCAAATGTCTCGATCTGAGTGGGTTTCCTTTCTACCCTTTGACATAAAATCCAGAGCATCTATCTGTCTGAGCACTAATAACATAATCTGGTATAATTATCTATATAGCTGCCCCTCCTTGATTGTTAACACTGGAGAAGGTGGGTATTATCTTTCATATCTTTACCCCCAGTCTTTGAGAGATTTCTGGCACATTAAAAAATGGATTTCATATGAATAAAGTAAGTCATCTTCATTATCACCTTTTCTAAAGAAAACATTAGAAAGAGATCACCTGGGGGTGGCAGTGAAATACATGAACTATTTTTTATCTGTTTGCCAAATAAGCAAGGATCGACTGTAGTTTACTATTTGATTGGCTTGATTAATGCCGTGGATGATGGTTTCTGAAAGGAAGCTATTCAACCTAGCACAAGCACAATGACATAAATTCAATATCAATTGATTCCACTGGATTACAACACATTGAATGCACATTTCATTCTTGACTTTTCATAAGACTTGAATGTATTTCAAAGGAAAATAGACATTTTTACTATTTAAAACATAGTTAAAATGGAAAAACTTTCTAGATTTTCAAGGTTACCATAAAATAATTAGCACAGAATGTGCCCTTTTGGAGCTGACATTTATACCATGATCAGAGAAACAGAATTTTAAAGCAACCCCTCAGTTTTGGACATTCATTTCATTCATTCATTAAATTGCCCCCTACTCTATTACAAATAGGTTGCTTATTAAATGCCAGTCACTATGCCCAGTGGTAGAGCTATAGAAATTAACGGCCATAGAGAAGAATAATCTCAGTCATAGTGATGTGTACAAAATGCTTCCTCATAAAAGTGATATCTGCATCAGACTTTGAAAGATTGGTACAAATTACAAAAATAAAGATGCAAAGTGTGAAGAGTCTCACAGGTTGAGGGATTAATTTGTTATTTGTGAGAATAAAGAACAAAAATCCTACATGTCATATGCAGTGGTTCCATGACAAGAAGGCAACATTTAAGCATGAAGATTTGGAAGTACAAAAATGAAATAACTTGGCTGGTATGGAAAAAAAGTGAAGAAAGTTACTGACTGAAAGAAGTGAAGCTGGCGGAGTCAAGGCATAATAAAGATCTAGGCAGAAGAGGAGTGGAGAGAAAACTTGATACCATAAAGACAAAGGATGGCTTAATTTTAAGACTGCGAGTGCAGTGCTATGCAGCAAATACTTGGTACTTGTAAAAACATTGGAGAACTTTGGTGGACACGCTTAAGTAACTGACAGTTACCTAAGTAGAAACATATTGTCTTAAAAGAAGATTGGAAGCAGGAAGGATGAGACTAAAGGGTTAATTCCCAGATTTGTCAATGATGTAAAGTAGTTTATAAAACTTCCTTATGACTACGTCAATATCAATATGCTTGTCTTGATTGATACAAACTTTAAGTTTTCTAGGCATAATAGAGGCCAAAGTCCATAGGTTACTGTAGTCAGAGACACCTGGAATCAGATTTGAATTTCCAGACAGCTGTGTGAGCTTTGGCAAATGATATCACCTTTCTGAGTCTGTTTCATCATCTCCAAAATTGGGGCAATTAATTCTGTGTTAGAAATGTTTTGAGAATTTAATAACATATTGTTTGTTATTTTACTGACCGTTACAGTTAAGGAGGAGTACATTTCTGTGTGTAGGCTAATCACTTTTTCATATTTCCTTTGAAGGGGATGTGAGGGTAAGATTTCCAGCACTGATAAACAATATTACTATAAAGAATAAATAAAGAATAGACACGTAGCCATCGTTTCTGTCACAATGGAAAAAATAGATCAACGTAGTGACTAAGTATCTACCCAAGTCTGATTCTTTTGGGAAGGAATTTTATTTGCAAAGCCTTAATATTAAATCTACCTTTTAAAAATTTTAATTACGCCTATATGAGTTAAGTCCAAACTCTACCTAGCTGTTTGAATGAGTTTCTTCCTAACACATTTTAGAATCATGACATGTCCTCTGCCCCACTGCCAACTTTGTATCTCAAGGTATCTTAGATTCAGGAATAGCTACTGCTTAAATCAAGGTTGAAGAGGTAGAAGAAGTAATCTTGTTCTGTTTGTTAAAAATTGGTCTGAGTGCACTGATAATCTTATTTGATCCTCAGCATAGCCCCGGATACAGACAGGAGATATATGATTTTCATTTGCTACTTAAGGAAGAAATAGCACACATAAAAGGAAGTGACTAGTCCAAGTACATGCATATAGTGAAAATCAGAGCCAAGGCTGGAAGGAAAGCCTATCTCATCTAGTCCAGAATGATTCTCGTGTAATTGACTAGGAAAGTTTCCTCACCTGACCTGTTTGCTGGATTCGTTTTATATAGACATAGAATTTAAAAACGAGAGAGAAAAAAATGAAAGGGAAAACTAGATGTAAGGTTATTTGCATATAGGTAATATATATTCCTAGAATATCTTCATGATAAATAATACCATATTGCCACAGCTTAATTATGCACAAGAAAAGAAATTCCTATACAATGTAATTTTGACTCAGAAAAGTACTAAAATCACTCTTAGGAAACACAAGAATTCTTCAACACTATACCTTAATTGCTTCCACACTTTTATCGAGACTTCAAAGCATAATACTACATTAATTACTATGGCTATTCAATGAAATGTCAAGGATTTTATAAAATACATAATATTAAACACATAAATATTTAAATGAAATTAAATGCAAAATTACATTAAATATGGGAAAAAGAAGAAACTTGATTGTTTTCTGCTCATGTGTCAGTCTCAATGAGCAGACCTAGCTAGATAAAAAATATTCTGCTTCTCTCAACTCCCGTTCACATTTTTTACTGAAGAGGTATTCACAGTGCCCTTGGGTGTCTCTGACCCAGCTCTTTTCCTGTGGAAACTGCTGGATGTTACTAGGCTCAATGCATCTGTAGAGAGAAGGAGGCATAAAAACTGTAGCGGAGGGACCCATTCAAAGGGAACAATAAGAGGAAATGAGTTGGCAGGGGAGGGCATTTCCTGTAACTTACATAGCAGAACTTGATTTATCAGGGGTGCATATTCATTTCCTGAAACCCAGAACTTAAGAAACGGAAACATTTTCTAACTCTAAGTTTTCATGATACATATTACCAAACAGCCTTACACTTCTTTAAATGATGTCTATCCACTGTTGGAATTAGTTATAATGAGTTATAATAAAACTCATCTTGAATTTATATTGTTTTAACCTTACCTAAATATGTCTAAACTTCTCATTTTATTTTCAATTTGTGTAGATTTAGACTTTGGTTCCTGCCAACCAGAGAGTTGGAGGAGGGGTAACCGAACTTTTACTGAATCTTTATCTTTTCTTCATCTCGCTCTAGCATTTGTATTTATATTCAGATTGCAAACAGAAAGCATCCAATATGTATTTTTTAAACTGTATTGAATGCATTCCTGGACCAAAACTGGTTCTAAAAATATACAAAAAAAAAAAAATTAACTTTGATATTTCTGATGATGATAAAAAAAAGAATAAATTAAATGTTGGGGCAAAATATCTATTTCAAATTTCCAGCAAGCACTACCAGAAAACAAGCAGAAAATAGACTCTCGAGAATCATATCTGATGTTGGCCTAAAATCTTCTGCTTCTTCACCATTTACAGGAAATTGATTTTCTGTGATGGAAATCATCTCAGCCCTGCAGCCTCTTTGACGTCCTGTCAAAGACCGTTGTGCATTTTCATGCATTGTTTGTAAGCTACCAGAATACTATTTCACGAAATTAATTGTTGGATAAGAGACCAGAGCCAAACATTTTTTTTTCATTCTTATGGTATTAATGTTTCTCAAATCAAGTCTTTTCATTTCTTTCATTCACTGTGGAATTACCCAAATCACATTGGTAGGGAAAAAGGACCCTAGGTTTATTTTTCAGAGAAGCCCTCCCTGTTTTTGACGGGAATATAAAATGTGTGTGCTGAAATAGCCTTGTCCTAGGGGAGCAGAAATGAGCAGATGAGCAGCGTCAAGCATAGGCGTGGGGCCAACTACTCAAACCTAAAAGCCAAACCTATCAGGAATACATCAAAATCCTATTAATTTTGTTAAAGCTACAGGGTTTAGATTTGAATAGAAACTAGAAGTGCGCTTGTCTTTCGGTGATTTGGAATAACCCACCCCTTTCACTCCATGTAACTTGCAGACTAACATTTTATATAATTAAAGCAAGCATCTTCATTTTAAACGATGATTGCTCCTGGTTTTGTTGAACGCAGCATCTGACACTAACGTGATCGCTCTAAGAAATGCTTTACCTTTATTGTTTTGTGATTTTAAGAAAAGAAGAAAAATAAGCCAAGCCTTCTTCCCTTTCCCTAAGCAAAATTTATTTTGTGGCGTGTACAGTACCAGCAACCGTCTGAAGTAACTGAGTGAGCGCAAGCACATCTGAATGTCAAGCCAGGGCCAGGAGCCAGGGTGCGGGGGGATTTAGGGTGGACGGACGGGAAACTAATTTCAACCCAGTATTTTTGGAAAGAACTCTGAAATTCAGATGGGATCTTCAGAAGTACTTCCTTTATTTTCAAACTACTGTTGCTGACATCTAGTACAGGTTATTTCGTGTTGGATAAACAGCCAAGAGTTCAAGAAGGAATAATATGGGAATATTAAAATTTGGCCTTAGTTTAGAAGTTGAGAAAGAAAAAAAATTCCAAACCAAAAATTCCACTATCACCACCCCCAACACAACAACAAAAATGTTTCAAATCCAAAATGGAGGATGAGCATGGCCTCCGAGGGACTGAGACCAAAGTGGACTTGATAGTGTTAGTGGAACACAAGTTAATGAATAGTTTCCAAGATCATACTAAAACTATAACACTAAACAAATATGTTGAAATTACTAGGAGGTCTCAGCATGTAGGAAACACCAATTAATTCTTAAATTTTAGTCAGGTTGGTTAGACTACAATTAGAATGCTTAGTTTAATTTATAGTCCTAGAAACTGCAAGCTAATATCAAGAATGTGGATAAGGTCTAGTGGAAATCAATACTTATCTTTAAAAGATAAATAAATTAGATTATAAAGAATAATGCAAGATTTGATTGTATAAACCAGAAGATGACTTACCTAGGTGAAAGTGTTAATTTGTATACATGTCAGGGGGGGCGGTGGTTCACATCTGTAATCCCAGGACTTTGGGAGGCTGAGGCAGGAAGATAACCTGAGCCCAGGAGTCTGAGACCAGCTTGGCAACATACTGACACCTTATGTCTACAAAAAATCTATTTAGGCCAGGCTTGGTGGCTCAGCCTGTAATCCCAGCACTTTGGGAGGCTGAGGCAAGTGGATTGCCTGAGCTTGCGGGTTCGAAACCCAGTCAGGTAATTTGGCAAGACATCTCTACATTAAATCAAAAATTAGCTGGGTGTGGTAGCACGCGCCTGTAGTTCCAGCTACTTGAAAGGCTGAGGTGGAAGGACTGCTGGAGCCCAGCAGGTTGAGGCTGTGGTGGCTGGGAGCATGCCACTGCACTCCAGCCTGCGTGAGAGTGAGACTCCAACTAAAAAAAAAAAAATCTATTTAGCTGGGCATGGTGGCGTACACCTATAGTCCTAGCTACTAGGAATGCTGAGGTAGAAGTGTCATACAAGACTGTGATGAGCTGTGATCATGCCACTGGACTCTAGCCAGGGCAACAAAGTGAGAACCCAT
>NW_007252352.1:287005-289711 GCF_000164805.1 Carlito syrichta | reverse complement strand
CATTCCTGCCACCTCTTAGATTATTGTGTATACTAAGCAACTATCTTTCCTTAGTGATGTTTTCTTTCAGTTGAACTCATTATACATGCAAATATAAATATAAGTGAAAAAAAAAAATATATATATATATATATATATATATATATATTTTACACACACACTTATATTTATATTTGCATGTAGAATGAGTTCAACTGAAAGAAAACATCACTAAGGAAAGATAGTTGCTTAGTATACACAATAATCCAAGAGGTGGCAGGAATGGAAGCTGAAGAACAAGAACATGAAAGAAAAAGTAAACCATAAATTAAACAAAACAAACAAACAAACAAACAAACAAAACAATGGAGTCAGAAAGTAGAAAGGGTTTCCATCCAATCATCGGAGGGACATTGCAGCACTTATCCTAAATAAGTCCTAGCTGTGAGTTTCCACGAGAAGTGTATGTTTGTGTGTGTTGTGTATGTGTGCGTGCACATGGAATGCACATTCATGAAAAATGCCCACCACACGCCAGGCACTCCTCGTATATACATCTCCCTATTCCTCCCTATCGCCAACACAAATAGGGGCCTTGTATCTCTTTCTCATATAACGGGAAAATGACACAGAAAAGGAAGCAATCATATATCTGGATACCTGTGTTTCAGGTAGAAGAGGGAGGATTTGAGTTCGGCCTGTTTGATTCCATAGCCTCTGTCTTCTCATCACATTCTCTCACAGAGAACTCAATAGCCTTGTTTTAAAGAAAATAGTCATTTGTCTATTGTTAGGAATCAGAAGACAATACCACACAACGAATGACTCAGAAGCAACCTCAGAAGCCAGTTTTTCTCTGAACTTCTCTTGCCCTGCTGTCTCTGGCCTTTCATTCTTACCTGGACGTAGAAACTCTCACCTCTGTTCCCTGAACCAGCCACAAAACCTAAAAATATTGTGCTAATTTTACTCGCATCTTTTTGACCTACCTACCTTATTTAATTGCAGGTCATAAGACCCCTATTCCAGAGAGGGTCTTGCTTCATACCCTGAAGAAAGGAATGCAGCTCAGAGAAGCAAGATTCCAGAAAGACAGGATGGGTTTCTCCACTCAGCCTATTAATATTAGATCATATCCTTTTTGTCCAATCACATTTCTGCACAGCTGTCCACACTTTTTTGAATCTAAGCATAAGAAGGAATATTTTTCCCTGTAATTCTTGGTCTTCATTCTGAAAATTCTCGCATCATGTGAAAGTATGTTCAAATAAATATGAAGTCTTTTCTCCTATTAATCTGCCTTTTGGAAGAGGTTTTCCTGGGCCCCACACTGCATAAACTAGTACCATCTGATGCAGAGGCCACAAAACCCTCAGGAGGAAGGCTGCTTCAGAGCTCTGAGCTTTCTACTTTGAGAGTCCTTTCATTATCAAGCTCAGCAAATGGCTTTCCTCCTACTTAATTCAACCCCACCAATTATTTCATGCCTTCCAAAATGAGATATGAAACAAGGGGTGCAGTTTCTTGTTTAATGACCCTTTGCTATGTTTTAAGGGAACTGAAGTCTATGGAGCACACAGAATAAGTGCAACCATTTCTTGATTCCAGGGATGGGGGGAAATAACAAAGATGCCACAAAGGAGGAAAACAATCCTGAAAATGGGAAGGGAAGAACATATGGGGGTGCCCCTAAAAACCAGAATTATCCTTTGGCAGGCGGGCCCCCTGAAATACACTTGGGACTTTTCCCGTTGGGTTGAATGGTCAAACAAAGTTTTTATCTGGAAGTTTTGAGAAGCTTGCATCATGACTTGTGAAAGAAACGTCCCAAGTTGTGGCAAACAGGTGACTGGTTCTTCCACCCTGGCAACACACCTGCTCATATAGCACTGAGTGTTCAGGTGTTTGTGACAAAACAACATGACCCCTGTGTCCCAGACCCTCTGTTCAACCTGCATCACCCCCAGAAACTTTGCTTTTGTTTCCCCGGATGAAAAAATCCCTCAAAGGGAAACATTTTGCTGATGTGGAAGAGGTGAAACAAAAAACAGCGGAAGCACTAAAAGGCATCAAAAACGGTGAGTTCAAAAACTGTTTTTAGCAGTGAAAAAGGCATCTTGATAGGTATATTGCATCACATGAAGAGTGCATTGAAGGAGACTGAAGTTTAAAAACCTAAGAATACACAAATTTTTATAAATAAATTCCAGGATTTTGGGGGTCTCTCCTTGTAGAAAACTCTCCTATGGACTCAGTACTTTCGACCTCAAAGACCACAAAACTAGTGTATGAGTTTTTATTTTTTATTATTATGAATTTAAAACTTTTATTTTTTTGAGTTGGAAGCTCACTCTGTCACCCAGGCTGGAGTGCAGTGCATGCTCACGACCACCCCAGTGTTGATCTCCTGGGCTCCGGCGATCCTTCTGCCTCAGCCTTCCAAGGAGCTAGACCTGTTCAGGCATGCACTACCATGCCCAGCTAAGCTTTTATTTATTATAGAAATGAAGTCTCTCCATGTTGCCCAGGCTAGTCTCAAACCCTTGGGCTTAGGCAGTCTTCTCGCCTCGGTCTCCCAAAGTGACAAATGCTCTTAATGCCATCTAGAACGGTGAATCATTTCCAAAAGGTTTTCTATTTACTTTGCCCAGCTCCACCAGAGAAGTCACTATCTATGGCAGCTATAGCTTTACAAAATGTATTTCTTTTTTTTTTTTTTTTTTGGTT
>NW_007252352.1:224982-286982 GCF_000164805.1 Carlito syrichta | reverse complement strand
CCACCGCAGCCTCGACCTGCTGGGCGCCGGCGATCCTTCCGCCTCAGCCTTCCGAGTAGCCGGAATTACAGGCATGTGCTACCACGTCCAGCTGATTTTTGATTTATTGTAGAGATGAGGTCTCGCCTACCCAGGCGGGTCTTGAACCCGCGGGCTCAGGCAATCCAGTCACCTCAGCCTCCCAAAGGCGCGGGATTACAACTGAGCCACCAAGCCCGGCTCAAAATGTATTTCTTAAATAACAAGATTTAAAATCAATTATTTCTTGATCCATGGGCTGCAGAATAGATGTGTTCACAGGCACAAAAACAACATTAATCTCCTTGCACATTAAACCTCAAATTGTAAGAATCTTAGAAGATGCAGGAGACACCCTTATGAAAAATTGGAACTGGAAACTAATTCCTGATCAAAACCCTAAGTGCCCATACCATAAGAAATGAGATAGACAAGTGGAACCTCATTAAACTGATGAACTTCTGAAAAGCAAAAGAAACCCTCAAGAGAGCAGGGAGACAACCCACAGAATGGGAAAAAATATTTGCTAACTGTATATCTGACAATGCCCTAACATCTGAGATCTACAAGGAACTCAAACGCGCCAAAAGGAAGAGATCAACAGACCCTTTTAAAAGTGTGCAAAAGGCATGAATAGACACTTCTGAAAAGAAGATATACAGGTAGCCAATAGACACATGAAAAAGTGCTCAGCCTCACTCATCATCAGAGAAATGTAAATCAAAACCACATGGAGATACCACCTAGCCCCTGTAAGAATGGCCATCATTAATAAAACAAACAACAACAGATGCTGGTGAGGATGCAGAGAAAAAGGAACATTTCCACACTGCTGGTGGGAATGCAGACTAGTGCAACCTCTTTGGAAGACAGATTGACGATTTCTGAAAGAACTAGAAATTGACCTTCCATATGACCCAGCAGTCCCCCTCTTGGGAATATACCTGGAGGAACTCAAATCATTCTACAAAAAAGATACCTGCACACGCATATTTGTTGCAACTCTATTCACAATAGCAAAAACATGGAACCAACCATGCTGTCCATTGCAGCTGGACTGGATACAAAAATGTGGCATATATACACAATGGAATATTATGCAGCCATAAAGAAGGACAAATATATGGACTTTGCAGCAACTTGGATGTATTTAGAGTGTATTCTACTCAGTGATCTATCACAGAAACAAAGAACTGAGTATCACATGTTCTCACTCATAAGCAGACCTTGAACAATTATAATACTATAAGAAAGGGATTTGCAGTAGTGGAAAACTGCCAGGGAGGGGGATGGGATTGGTAGTTGAGAGAAACTGCCAGGAGAGGGAGGGGCACACCTCCTCAACAAGGGTAAATATTAAAATAAATTTTTTAAAATTATAATTAAAAATAATTGATTATGGTGACTCCACTAATCAACAAAATCTCACTGTAAACAAAACATTTTTGGGAAGACAATACCATCTAGACTTTCATAGCTAAAGAGGAGAAATCAATGCCTAATTTCAAAGCTTCAAAGGACAGAGTAACTCTCTTTACGGATTAATTCCTTTGGTCAATTCAAGCTGAAGCCAATGTTCATTTACCATTCTGAAAATCCAAGAACTCTTAAGAATTATGCTAAATCTACTCTACCTGTGTCCTAATTGAAACAGCAAAGTTTGAATGACAGCACATTTGTTTACAATTCACAGGTACTGAATATTTTAAGCCTTCTGTTAAGACCAACTGCACACCCCCAAAACGGTTTCATAATATCACTGCTCATTGACAATGAATGTGGTTGTCCAAAAGCTGTGATGGAAATGTGTAAGAAGAGTTTTTTTTAATTTTTAATTTTTTTTTTAATTTTAAAGATGTGGGGTACAATTCAGGGTTAGGTATACAAATGTTCATTATATAAATGTTGTTGATGAGGCGTGCCCCTCCCCACTCCCCTGGCAGTCTTCCACTACTGCCAATCCCTTTCTTATAGTATTATAACAGTTTTTCAAGGTCCATTTATGAGTGAGAACATGTGATACTTGGTTCTTTGTTTCTGTGGTAGATCACTCAGTATTGCAGACTCTAAGCCCATCCAAGTTGCTGCAAAGTTCATATTCGTGCCCTTCTTTATGGCTCCATTGTATATATGTACCACACTTTTTTAAATCCACTCCTCTTTCGACTTCATCAATTATTTTAGCTAGATCGTCTGATTAACTTGCTGCAGCTTCTGCATCATCACTTGCTGCTTCGCCTCGAACTTTTATGCTATGGAGATGTCTTATTTCCTTAAGAATCAACAAGCCGGGTTCGGTGGCTCAGCCTGTAATCCCGCGCCTTTGGGAGGCTGAGGTGTGTGGATTGCCTGAGCCCGCGGGTTCGAGACCCGCCTGGGCAGCGAGACCTCATCTCTACAATAAATCAAAAAATCAGCCGGGCGTGGTAGCGCATGCCTGTGATTCTGGTTACTCGGAAGGCTGAGGCGGAAGGATTGCCGGAGCCCAGTGGGTCGAGGCTGCGGTGGCCGGGAGTGGCCACTGCACTCCAGTCTGGGCAACCAAGTGAGACTCCAACTCAAAAAAAAAAAAAAAGAATCATGAACAAAACTCTATTAGTTTTAGACATTTCTTCTGCCGCTTCCTCATCTTTCTTTGGCTTCATAGAATTGAAGAGAGTTAGGGTCTTGCTATGGATTAGAGTTTGACTTAAGAAAATGTGACTGATTCGATCTTCTATCCAAATCACTCAAACTTTCTCCGTATCAGCAGTAAGGTTGTTTTGCTTTCTTATCATTGGGGTGTTCACTGGAGTAGCACTTCTAATTTCTTTTAAGAACTTTTACTTTGCATTCAAAACTTGACTAACTGGTGCAAGAAGCCTCGCTTTTGGTTTATCTTGGCTTTCAACATGCCTGCCTTACTAAGCTTAATCATTTCAGGCTTTTGATTTCAAGTGAGAAATGTGAAGCACTTCTTTGTACTTTAGCATTTAGGGGCCATTGTATGGTTATTAATTGGCCCATTTTCAATATTGTTGTGTCTTAGGGAATAAGAAAGCCCAAAGAGAGAAGGAGAAACAGGGAATGACCCAATCAGTGAAGCAGTCAGAACACACACAGCATTGATCAATTAAGTTTGCCTTCTTATATGGGTGAGGTTCTTAGCACCCCCAAAACAATTTCAAAAATCACTGATGACAGATCACTAACATCAAAGATCACTGATGACAGATCACCACATCAGATATAATAATAATGGACAAATTTGAAATATGTGAGAAATAACAAAATATGACATGCAGACATGAAATAAGCTCATACTGTTGGAAAAAAGGCACTGACCGATTTTCTTATTGCAGTGCTGCCACACTTTCATTTTTAAAAAGCATAATTTTTGCAAAGTGCAACAAAAAGATGCAAAAAAGAGGTATGCTTGTGTATGTCTGATTTATATGTGTGGAGAGAGAGAGAGAGACAGAAAGCATTTTAAAAGACAGCAAAGTAAAGATCATGATATAAAAAATGTTAAAAGTCACTATTTTTAAAAAATTATTTATTTATTTTTTATTACGAAGTTGTGGGGTACAGTTAAGGGTTAGGTATACAATTGCGTTTCAAAAGTCACTATTACTCAGTAATTTAATTACAGATATTTCATACATTTTTGTAATGTATAAATTCCTAAACTATGTCTTATTTTTATAATCAGATATATATGAACATTTTAGTTGTTATTTAACAATGACTTATCCCAAGTTAATTATAATGTCTATCATAATGTGCATATATTTCCCAGCACTCTCAATCATTCTTATTAATTTCACAGCTGTTTTGATAAAGAAAACGATGGTTTCTGTATATAATTTTATGTATGTATGTATTTATTTCTATTTATTTTAGAGATGGAGTCTTACTCCGTTGCTGAGGCTGGTAACTGTAACCTCAAACATTTGAGTTCATTGGATCTTCTTGCCCTGGACTCCCGAGTAGCTGAGACTGCAGGTGTGTGACACCACACCCAGTTAATTTAAAAATTTTTTTTTTTAGAGATGGAGTCTCACTATGTTGCCCAGGCTGCTCTTGAACTCTTGGGTCCAAGCAATTCTACCACCCTGGTCCCCTAAACATTGGGACTACAGGTTTGTGCCACTGCACCCAAACCATTATTTATTTTTAATATAGGAGTAAAGGGTATGGAAACTTGGACAGTTTGGAAGAAATAAAAACTGTATTGAATCAAATATTGACAGAGCAAAAACATGACTGCTAAACAATTAATTCCTAAATTATTCAGCATTTTTGTATCATTAATGAATAGGTGTTGTGGCCAGACTTTGAGAACACACCAAATGACCATGGCCCCTGGGTTAGTAAATTGGCCAAACGTGACTGGCTTATATCTGAGCAAGAGAAGGAGTCATAGCATTGCCATTTGCTGCTAGGAAGCATGAAACGTAACGAAGTCAGACTGACAGAAATCCTTTCTGGATTGTTTTCCTCCAAGAACCCTGTTTCAGCATTTACCCCATGTGCCAAAACATCTTGACCTTCACAGAATGCTCAATGTGGCTAGGACACCTTACCCTACCTTCTAGACAGACCTTGGCTCCAGGAAAACTACCAATTCCCAACACCAGAGATAGGAGAGGATCTAGAGCCTGAGTAAAAGACAGAAATCTTATGCATAATATGGCTTCCAAGGACCTATTCAGCTCACAGAAAAATCCCAAGACTATGGTGATGCCTGCTTAGATAACCAGTCTCATCATTCCTTTGCCTTCTTATGATTCTTGGTGCCCATTCAGGAGCCGTCATCACTAGCCATTCATTTTTTTTTTCATATCTAGAGAATAGCTCAAATCAGCTACATGCTGAGGGCTTGCAGCACAACTTTTGTGTTAGCCCTCCCACCCCCCAAACCATGCAAGGACATTTTGCAACTGGCCTATTGGGGTACCATGATTTGTGAGTTCGGCAACTAGCAGAAATTGCGCTTCAGTTCCTTTTTCTGACCTCGCGCAAGGAGACGAGGTAGCTTCAGGCCAGTGGGCAGGGAACGAGACAGCATTTGCAGAGGACAGAAGAGCCAACAGGACATCTGAAATTACCCGATGGAAGCCAACATTTTATATCCCTGCTGTAACTCTATTCTGTTTTGGAAAAGCAATAACCTCCTTTTCATCTGAGTGACAGCCATATGGGGCTGTTACTGTAGTTCTCAGCAACTTGGAAATGAAAAAATCAACCTCCATGGTGTGGTGGAGGAGGTGGAAAAGGAAGTGAGGGGCTTCTCAAATGGCTAATGGATCCGAGCATGGCCGCAAGAGCCTGTTGGGTTTCCTATTTAAGAGCCATGAGATTTGCACTGGGGGAAGCCAGAGTAACCGATGCAAGGTCGTACAGCTGGAAGGGGCGGACCACGGGGTCTGTAAGAACTGTCTTTCTACTTGAGCTGTGTGTTCACTTTTTCTTGATTCTCTGCCTCAGTGGGCATTTCCTGCCCTGTTTTTCTGCTCTTGTCCTCTTCTTGTCAGTCATTTGACTGCTTCAACCCACGGTTACCCTTCACCATGGAGGCAGGTAGCCAGCCACATGCAGTAGGGAAGCCTGACACAACCCCCTTGGCTGTGATTCTGTCTGGTCGCCATCACACTCACCAAGACACACCTCATCTCCATGGGAGTTTACCCGGGACACTCTTTGAAAAATCTCCCAAGTTTACCCCGGGAGAGGTTTTGGGAAACTGTAGCACCCTTGCCTGCCTTTCACTGAGTGGGCAGAGGACACTGTTGTGTGATTTAATAGCTCCGTCTCCACCGATGTCCCAGGGCGCCACTCATTTGAGAAGCGTCTGCCCACAAGGCTAATATTGGCAAGATTTCTGAAAAGCTAACTCAGGTACTAAATCATGCCAAATGAACAAGTCAAATCCATATTGGGCTTCTCCCAAGGTAACACTCGGAAAGAAAAGCAAAGGTTATGCCGGTGACTGAAGCAGAAGTCAATCCGATGCCCTTTCAGGAAGCAAAAAAGATATATTGAAGATAAAGTCTGAAAGCGCATTTCATCCTAACTACCTCCATAGGCTACCTGCCTCTCTTTATTCTTACGGCCCTCTTCCTCAGATCCTGTGTCACCCTTTAGCGGTCCTGTCATGGACTTCTATCCTGCTTTTCTAAAACTTCCTGTCTCTTCTCTCTCCAAAATGTGACTGGTATAGCCCCTCCATGTGCAGTTGTGTCCGTTTGGCTTTGGATTCGGGTGCACCCTACACCGAGGCTGTTTCTAGCAAGGATTTATCCATTCTCTCTCCCCGCATGCAGAGAAGAACTCGACAGATCTATGGGGCACGGCAAGTGCTGGGACTTGAGCTCAGTTCAAGCGCCTCTGGCACCTACAACCAGAGGCCACTGCCTTCACACCGATCCTTTAGTGTTAGCTGCAGAGTCACAAGGAGTCTAAGCCTGAATAAGAACTCTCACTGTATTGTCCCTCTGTTCTGCACCTTAAACAAACAAATAAAGCCAGAATTAATAATTGAACATTACCTTTTCATCCTTAAAACATTGTAAATCAAACTGGCCAGGGCTCTTGGGCCTTAGAAACGGAGTTTTCCGGTGGGCTTTGCTGGAAGTGCACCACTGCATTACCAGTTATTATTTTTCTCAAAATAAATCACTACATTTTGTCCAGTGTTCCTTGAAAGTTCACAACAAATGTCAAGTCTTTGCGGTTTCTATTCATAACTCAAGAGTCTTTACAGGAACTTTCCCTATTATGAAGTGTTCTTTCAGAAAGGAACCTTTTTTCTTTCTTGTGTTTTTCTATCTTCCTCACGATTAATTTTCTTCTATGGATGAATTGGATCCTTCTTTTTGGAACTGCCCATTTGTCCTTTGAGTGAGTGGATGGACAGCTGCTCAGTGTGTCATCAGGGCCCTCACATCTGCCATCCCTGAGCCAGTTCCAAACTCAGGGTAAAGCACCAGAAATATGTAAAGAGAAGACCCCCGATCCTCCTCAGTTGTTGTTTTTTTTTTTACATCCTATGCTCTCACAGGCATGTGGAAGCGTAGGGCTCTGAAGGATAAGCAATGACGTCCGGCCTATGTCCTCAAGGTTTACTGTCCAAAGTGAAAGAAGACAGGTTTGTGAATCAGAGGACAGAAGCAAGAAGAGACAAGCAAGGGATGCAGTGCTGAGGATAGAAATAGCTAGCCTATTGATCCAAAATAGGCATGGTGATTAGTAGAGGAGGGGCACCTCTGGATTCTATCTAGGGAGTGTCCTGTTGTGAGGTGTGCTATGTGGGAAGTAGGGAAGGTCAGGAGGGGTAAGCTCCAAAGTTTGCATCAACTCCAAGTGGCTATGTAGATAGTAGGTATCCCCAATTCACAGTCTGTACTAATATATAAATACTTAGCTTGGGTTTTAATGAGAAATAAGCTTCAATAAATAATAATGATAACAACCTTGGCCAATTTTATTTGTTTTATAACTCTATCTTTTTAGGCAGAGGATTTGAGAATGATGATGATATATACTAATGTTCCTGCAACATAAATGGTGTTAAACAATTCCAGTTGCTTTCTTTTTTTGCTCTTTTTTTTCCTGTTGAGGCCAAGTCTAATCCTCACCTGAGAGTCGTGAATTTGAAAGACTAAAGAGAATTATTTCCTAACTAAGCCTTTTCTTCCTCCAACCACATCGCAGTAGGTTTGTCACAAGTTCTCAATATTCATCTGAGTACTTGTAGACTGAAGAAGGTCTTTTGCCCCAAAACACAGTTACTGGAGGGAAGTGACACAGGGTTTATGTTTACCATGATCGCTGCCCAAAACCAGGACCTATATAAAATCCCGAAAGCTGGGAAATATGGATTACCCTTCTGGTCTCTGGAGTCCAAGCCTTGTGCTGACACATTCCTTTGCCTGCCCAACTTCCTAATATGCATTTTTAGAAAATGATTAGAGTTCCATCTATCCTACAAACATGGGGGGGGTCAGTTTTCTGTTCCTTCATAATTGCTATTGTATAGTGGGAAAACCTCATCAGTGAAAGAAGGAAACCAACTCTCATTTTTTTTTTCATACAGCGGGAACTTGTTTAATCCCCAAAACAGTTTTAGGAGACCAGGACTCTTCGGCCTCGTCTACAGCAAGGAACTGACGTGTCAGCACACACATCCAGAAAAATCCAAGAATCAGGATGGAAACTTGCCTCCTCCCTCTGTCTCTCCTTTTTCTTCCACATTTCTTTGTTTCTCCTTCCTTGTTCCCTCCCTCTCTTCCTTCTTGCCCCAAGTGTGCTTTGCTGCCCGGCTTCGGCCTCACTCCACTTGGGGACCTCCTTGTCTCTCTTCAACAAGCTTCAGGCATCACGCTTTGGCCTGGAGAAGAAGTTCGTTCTTTGTATGTGTGACCTTTCCCGGGCTCTTGAAAGCACACAGGGCTGGCCCTTTTGCACAACGGGGTAGCTCTGACCCTGCAGGGAAGCAGCTGAGCTGTCCTTGAGCTTCTTGTCTAGACAGACTCTCTGCAACCCACCTAACAGGAGATGTAAGGACACAACCTGTTTTCCCAGGCCCCACAACTATTTCCAGAATACTAGGAAGATCACACAGTCATGGAATCAGTTTATCCACATAAAACCTGCCGTCTTTTGTCTATGCTTTTTAAAAAGGTGAGAAACTTTTTTCCCCCCAGGAATTTTTATACAGTATTGAGAAAAGTAAGAACCATTTTTTTTTTTGAGTTGGAGTCTCACTCTGTCGCCCAGACTGGAGTGCAGGGGCCACTCCCGGCCACTGCAGCCTCGACCTGCTGGGCTCTGGCCATCCTTCTGCCTCAGCCTTCCAAGTAGCTGGAATTACAGGCATGCGCTACCATGCCTGGCTGATTTTTTGACTGATTGTAGAGATGAGGTCTTGCTGCCCAGGCGGGTCTCGAACCCGCGGGCTCAGTGAATCCACTCACCTCAGTCTCCCAAAGGCACGGGTTTACAGACTGAGCCACTGAGCCCGGCTGTGAGAACCTTTTTAATTGTTTTGCTTTTTATTTGACAACTCCTGGTGACAAGTCAGGTTCAAATTGCCCAGTAAAAATGGACACTGGAGTGTAAACACAATTTTATCAATCTCTTATGATTTTAAGGCTATAGACACATGTGGGAATCAATCAAACAGAGAACAGCCCTCAAACTTGTTTTGAGGGACAGAAGCCACATTTTAAATTGCATTACATATAGTTCTCATAAACTTTAGAACTTCGCTTAAAAGCAAAGCCTTTGGGTGGGAGGAAAAGCCAACAAGGGAGTGTTCCTGAATATTGCTTAGAAATTTTTTATTTGGAAAGAGAGAAAGATATCTGAGACAAAATTTACAGAATGAATCTTGTTGAATTGGATAATTGAGAGGAGACAGAGAGACAAAAAAATACAAAAAAAAATGAAGAGTTTTTAATATCAGTAAATACAAGAGGCAAGGTGAGAAAAAGAAAAGGGCCACTGACATGCAACCATGCAGAGCAGAGGTCTTCGATATATGGAAATTCCTTGTGGCCAAGGTTCCAGTGCCTCAGCGATAGAATGCCTCCCTCTGCAACTGACACTATGATGAGAAAAAAAATGAAAGGAACAGGAAACTAAGCAGGACTTGACCAGCTGGTCCATCTTGGGAAAAGTTTGGATAGGGGTTTGAGAAAGACTGAATCTGTAGGCTGGGGACTTTTGGGATTCTGTAGAACCCTAATCTCTACCAATAACCGGGTCGTCTTTGTTAATAGAAATACTCAAATTGTAAATTCCAATTGCCTGATTTGTTCCTCCTGGTGATCATTGCGGCATGGAAGAAAACTTCCAGGAATTGCAAATGAGAGCGCTCTTTCTTTTGGTGGTGACTATTAATTAGTGTGAGTAACTGGCACAAAAAATGGGGCTGCCACCCCCCTTCAGAGTAAGTAGAAGGGAAGCCAATAAGAGAACAAGGCAAAATGGAAAACTGGCAATGACAAGCTAAGTGATTTACCAGGCAAGACCTCAGTACGAACCAGTCTCAACCGATCTGCCTGTGAGAGACCTAATTAAGGCTTGAGAGCGGCGATTCCCTTTTCCTCATCCATGGGTTCCCTGTACTTAAATCCAGATTTACAACAGCGTTACTAGTTCCAGGCTTTAGATTGTTAAATGTGATTGAGGTGCTTTCTGGTTCTAGTGAGAACTGCAGATAAATATTTTTATGAAATCTCCCACATGATGCTTTAATCAGGATTGTGGCGCATCCGTTTTAAACAAAACAATGGTCCGTGTAATTCAATCCATGTCTTGTTTACAAACTCACAGATGTTAAGCCCTAGGAACGAGGGATAATGAAGCAAAGCTGGCAGACCACAGATCATTCCACTGGCTGTTTCGAGAGTTTTGTCTGGATTATTAACATTCGTGTTTCTACTAGAAAGTGTGAATTCTGGGATCTGGAAATTTGGAGTCCTCATGTCCAGACCACACTCTTTCTTCTAGTCAGCCACAATTTGACTCGCCATCTTCTGCACACTCATAAAGCAACCCGACTGAACGGGCGGGCTGGGAGTGAAAGCCACAGGAGGTTTGGGGGGTTGAGTCTAAGTGAAGGATAGGTGCCTCATGGAGACAGCCAGTCGCTACACAGCTCTATATAACCGTTGCAAAATACTCACATTTTTACAAAAACAAAGTCAGAAATCTGAGGTTCTTGTGAAGAAGAGCCCTGATGTTTTTAGGGCGGGGGCAGGAACAAATCACTTCAGATTTTGTTTAGACTGTGACACTCCTCAAAGTTTTAGGGATGCAAAGGCAGAAAAAGAGGACTGCAGGCATTCATTAGGCTGGACATTTCAAGCCATCCAGAAACTTGGGCTTCAGTGTGAAAAAGTGCTTCGTATGAATGGAGCAGGGGTGATGAGAGAAAGTATTGTTACTGCTGGCTATTATATCACCTCACATCGCCAGACATTCTGCTGAAAACTACAGATACGTTTTCACATTTGACCTTCCCAAACCGTCCAGACATTTCTGTTTTACAGAAGAAGGAACTATGGCAAAGGGAGCAAGTCTAAAACCATGCAGCAGCTACGAAACCGCATCTATGAAATCTTAGGTGCTTTCACACATGGTCTTAGTTTTCAGAACAATTACGTGGGATAAACATCACTGCACAAAGTTTGATAAAGAGAAGAAAGAACCTCAGAAGCTTTACCTAAGGCAGAAATTCATCCGTCAAACAAAGTTAAGATGGGATTCAAATACTGGTCTGATTCAATATACTGCACCTTTTAACCATGAACACAATACTTTCTCTTCCAGATATTCTGTTTATATTGTCTCACGATGGCTCCTATCATCTCCACAGGGTTGGCCACGGCATTCGCATATCGGGGTTGAAATCAAACTCCTTGCCCGCATACACAGAGAGTAAGTCAGCCCAAGTAAGGACAACAACTGGAAAGTCAAGTCCCATTCTGTCTGACTCCAGTGTTTGTGTTTGCACTATGTGTTATAAAGTCTGCCGGTACCCCTACTTCCTACACAAACTACCCCACCTGGTCAGCCATCCATCAAGTCGCCTAGGAAAAATCTGAGCTTCCCCTTCCCCAGTAAAGGTCTGCCTTCCATGGATCACTGTATACGGTATCACCTAACCCCCTACTCAAAAGCCTCTGGTAGCTTCTGATTAGACTTAAAATAAAAGTCATAATTTTAATGTGACTTTGTCTAATTTTTCCTTGGCCACACAACCTTTCCCCTTCTCTTCCTGTGCCTTCTGTACTTCGAGCCACCTTGGTGTCCTTGCAGGTCCTCCAGTAAACCATGAGACTCTAGTCTCACACAATGCCCCTCCACTCAGAATTTTCTTCTCCCGAATCTTGCTCTCATGCTTTACTTAGGTGTCTGTTCACACGTCAGTTCCTCAAAAAGACATGATTCACAAAGCACGCAAACAGGCCCATTCAAAAGTGGACAAAAGACATGAATAGACACTTCTCAAAAGATATACAGGCAGCCAGTAGACACGTGAAAAAGTGCTCAGCCTCTCTAATTATCAGATAAATGAAAATCAAAACCACATTGAGATATCACCTAACCCCTATAATGGGCATCATTAATAAACCAAACAACAACAGATGCTGGCAAGGATGCAGAGAAAAAGAAACGCTTCTACACTGCTGATGGTAATGAAAACTAGTGCAATCTCTTTGGAAAACAGTGTGGTGATTTCTGTAAGACCTAGATATTGATCTTCCATGTAACCTGCAATCCTTCTACTGGGAATATACCCCGAGGAACTCAAATCATTCTACAAAAAAGATACCTGCACACGTATTTTAATTGCAGCACTATTCACAATAGCAAAAACATGGAACCAACTGTGCTGCCTATCAGAACTGAACGGGATAAAAAAAAGTGGTACACATACACAATGGAATATTATGCAGCCATAAAGAAGGACAAACATATGGACTTTGCAGCAACTTGGATAGATTTAGAGTCTATCACACTCAGTGATCTATCACAGAAACAAAGAACAGAGTACCACATGTGCTCACTCATAAGCGGACCCTAAACATTTACCAAAATACTATAAGAAGGGGATGGGCAGTAGCAGGATACTGCTGGGGAAAGTGGGGAGTGGAAGGGCACAACACCAATATGGGTACCTGCTCTCAAACCAGGCAAAGTGGGGACCAAACTTTGTGTGTACAATTGCTACTTGCGTAGTTAATCCCAAATTGTACCCCACATCTTTAAAATAAAAAGTAAAATAACAATAAAAAACAAAAACAAACAAAAAAATTGCACACACACACACACACACACACACACACACACACACACACATGCACAAGGGTGATCCCCCCAATTCCAGAATTTATTTATAAAAAATTGTGTACTTATTCTTACATGTTTAAACTTCAGTCACTTTCAAGGTACTCTCCATTTGATGCAATACACCTCTAGAGATGCTTTTTTCACTGCTCAAAACAGTTTTTGAACTTGTCAATTTGATGCCGTTTAGTGCTTCCGCCGTTTTTTGTTCCGCGTCTTCCACGTCGGCACAACATTTCCCTTTGAGGACATTTTTCATCCAAGGAAACAAACAAACCAAAAAAGTATTGCTCAAGGCAAGATCAGGTGAATAAGGAGGGTGGGGCACAAAAGTCATGCAGGTTGGGGTCAAGAGCTGCAGAATACTCAGCATGGGGTGGCCAAGCGCACTCATAAATCAACCACCGTGAAATGGGCAAACATACTGAAAGAAACTAAAAAAAAAAAAAAAATTCACTGAAGCTAAATGCAGCACCTCACAACTCTAGCTGGTACATTGCTGCTGATGGGTTCCTAGAACATTTATCTAGCCAGAAAAGTCTGTACTACAAAGGCCCATTCTCCAAAAGATAATTTCCCCTTATGTATGATACATATATGATCCATCATATACAGGATCTGTCTGAAATTAAGTATTTTTAACTTATTTTTTTATTGAAACTTGTTTATTGACTATAGAGACAGTGGCTCACTCATTTCCTAGGCTTGTCTCAAACTCTGGACCCAAGGGGTCCTCCTACCTGCGTCTCCCAAAGTGTTGTGATTGCAAGCATGAGCCACTTTGTCTGACTTAAAACTGTATTGTTATCCATCTCTCTTTATGTTTTTATGGCCTGTATAACTCCCTGGCATGTAAGTTCTATGAAGGCAGGATGATCGGCATATTCAGAGCTGTGTCATTTAGAGCACTGTCTGAATAAAACTGAACTGAACAAAATCTCTTTGCATGAATGGTTGAAAGACTTCAGGGATACAGGTACTTCCTCTCACACTTTGGCATGCACTTTAAGGTGTTCAGAGCCCAGAACACAAGGAGAACAGTCATGTTTTGAAACCACTAAGAACAAATACCAGGGATAAACACAGATGTAAGGAAAGAAATGTTTTGGACGGATTCCAGCTAAGTAAGTGAAGTGAAGAACAGAGCCAGAGACCTTGGAATAAAGAATGAAAAATGATTAAGCTGTGAATGTTGTTAAAAGGGCTCTTAATTCTTTAAAAAAATTCACGCAGAGGCCATAATTAAAGGCATAAGGAAGAGATTTGTTGGTGAGCACCAACCGAGCGCTAAGAGGAAAAAAAGGAGATTTGTTCTTCTTGGAAGAAGAGTAAAGGTTATGTTATTATTTTTTTTCTCCTTTCCTTAACTTGGAAAAAAAAATGAGATGAGTGGAGACATCAGGGTGAGAATGGGGGAGGTACATAATCCTAAGGGCTGTCACATAAGGTAGCTAGTGCAGATTGAAGGGAGGAAACCACGTAGCTTTCAAAATGGGTGCTTCAAGCAAAGCCAGTGTTCTTTTATTGGCCTTCGAGGGAGAAAATTGCTTAGCATTTGTTGTTCAATTTCATGTAGAATGAGAAGCCCTGAAAGCCAGCATTTCTGTCCTAAAGTGTCTTCATATAGACAAGATTCAGACCCCCATGCCTGACTCCTCAAAGCCTGCTAATCCCCTCTTGACATTTGCGGTAAATAAAAACTCTCTGTCGGTAGGTAGATAAGGTGCTTTCCTTCTGAGCGTCTCCTATGATGATAACTTGATATAAACAAAGTTTATTGCCTGTAAAGATGATAAGAGGATATACCTTATAATCTTGTTACCAAGATTAAATGAAGTAATATCTACAAAATAATTAGTACAATGTCAGGCACAAATTAAAGTGGGTTTTAATTTCTTTTTTTTGTCGCTGTCTAGAAAATAATTTCTTTACAAGGAAGGAAAACAAGAACAACCAAAATGTCATCTGAAAACAGTTATTTATTTATTCATTTCTGAGTCGGACTTTCACGTGGATGCCCAGGCTGAAGCGCAGTGACATGCCCACGACTGACCAACGTCTTGACCTCCTGGGTTCAAGCAGTCCTCCTGCCTCAGCCATCTGAGTAGCTGTGGTTATAGACAGGTGCCACCACACCTGGCTAATTTTTTTAAAAATTTTTTTGTAGAGAATAGGTCTTGCTATTTTGCCCAGGCTGGTCTCAAACACCTGGACTCAAGCAATCCTCCTGCTTTGGCATCTGAGTGTATAGGAATTACAGGCATGAGCCAACACGCATGGCCAAACTTTTTTTTTTTTTGGATGACATATTTAGATTTCTAACTCCAGTGTCCTATTACTCCTTCATTCAATAATTATTGTAAAACTACCCAACATTTATTAAGTATTTATTATGTGCCAAGCTCAGTACTGGCAACTTAAAGTACACTACATTATTTACTATGTACTTTGAGGGATTTTTACAGAGAAGAACATGTATGAAGAGATGAGTAAGTAACCTGCCCAAGGTTTTCAGGTAGTGAATGTCACAGAATGTCATGTGAACTTTGCCATCAGATGCTCAAACATACTATGCTCATCTGCTACTTTATCTTATTTTTTCATTTCCTTGTGTTCACTTTGTTTGCTGAACTCTTGAAATCTTAAGATATAACTATAGGTGTGTTTCTTTTCACCCATGAAACATTTTCTAATCACCCATAAATACCTACTGAATTAATCAGAGACTTTGAAAAGCGCCACAAATTAATTATCAAGATTGGTTTGATGGTTTTTCTATTGTAATGTGCAGGATTGGTAGTAGGTCATTAAACCATTAGATTTTCTTGATCTAGGGCAGTGACTGTTTTTTATGTACGCTTTTTTTCTTTTGGACTGCATTTGCAACAAGCAGCGCTCACCAATGACTCTTTAAATTAGGAATCCACATTCAAGTCACCGCGTAATAATGCCAGTGTATTGACATGTACATACTCGGTGCATTTGGAAACATCTGCTCCCATCAATAAATTGTTAAATAAATGCTGAAGTGTGCATGCTGAGTGCTAGTAGTCTCCAGGAGTAGCGTGTGGTTCCTGTTGTGTGATGGTGTGGTTCTTGCAAGGCTGCCAATTTTTCCCTCTCTGTCTACCCCACAATTCTGGATGATAAAGTGTCAAATGTTCTTTTCTCCAATTTTTCCAATTCCCTGCCGTGTCCTCCCTCATCTTCGCTTCACTCCAGTCTCCTCATATCTGGTAGAGTGTGCTACCCTGCGCCATGAAACTGGAGTCAAGCAGATCAAGTTTTCACCTCAGCTCTTTCTGCTTACTCTCTGAATCAACATAGTAAACAAACTTTCATCTTTCTGACCCTATCTGTCTGTAAAATGGGAAATAGAATATCTACTTTTCAGGATTGTCAATCATTAGAAATACATGAATGTATTTGGCACTCAGTTCACAAAAGTTATTATCATCTAGCCATTGCTATAAGAAATAGTGTTAGCTAGCCTTTTTTATAACCCGTCCATCTTTCTCTCACTGATCTTTCTTCTGATTATACTGTTTTGTTTATCACTGCATGTGTGTTTTTTTCTTCTTGCGTTAATACGACTTTAGCAGAAAATCCCAAAGCCTTTGTGAATTTGGCAGGATATAGTACACACAAACAATATAAGCAAACAAATAAAATTAAATAAATAAGCATGGCCTTTTGGCCATGAATTTCCAAAGCCTTGTATTCTCCAGTGATAAAATCTGTCAACAATGATGATTATTTATAAATCCCAAAGAACCAACAAAGTGAGAAATGGAAAATTTAGCACAGGGCTTGACTATACAGAAGCAATACTAATTGCGGTCATTTATGTCAACGGCTTACCATTTATACCTAATTATCATGCCTCAGAACTGCATTATGTATATCATTAGATGTGTGTCAAATTAACTCTGTTGTGAGTTTTATTTAATTATGCCACTATTCTCTACACCTGCATGCTTAGTTTTTATAGTTTGTTGCTTATATGCCATGGTCAATTGCTCTTAACTTTAAAAAATACAAAACAAAAAGAAAAACAGCAAGCACTCAGGAGAGCTAAAGTATGTCCATTTACTACCAAAGAGTCTATTTTGGGGGAGAAGGGGATTTCAAAGTTGACCCATTTCTTCCTACCACTATAGATTTGCATATCTTTATTCCCATAATGGGACTACCAGTCTTCCTTATTAGCCTGAGACAGTTTAACATGGTTAAAAACAGAATGACGGCTGGGCTGCGTGGCTCAGCCTGTAATCCCGTGCCTTGGGAGGCCGAGGTGAGTGGATTGCCTGAGCCCGTCGACTCGAGACCTGCCTGGGCAACTTGGCAAGACCTCATCTCTACAATAAATCAAAAATTAGCCGGACGTGGTAGCGTGCGCCTGCAATTCCAGCTACTTGGAAAGCTGAGGCGGAAGGATCCTTGGAACCCAGCAGGTCGAGGCTGCAGTGGCCGGGAGCGGCCACTGCACTCCGGTCTGGGCTACAGAGTGAGAGTCCAATTCAAACAAAACAAAACAAAACAAACCAGAATGACTTTAGGAATTAGTAGATTCAGATTCAAAACTCTGCCATTTTCTTTGTGTGTGATCTCCAGACAATTCCTTAACTGCGTTCAATTTCAGCTTCCTCAAAGAATAATACTGGCATCTACCTGTGATAGTTAATTTTATGTGTCAATTTGACTGAGTCCAAGGGTGTTTAGATATTTGAGCAAACATCATTCAGGAAGTGCTTGTCAAGGTGTTTCTGGTTAAGATTAACATGTGAATTGATAGACTTTGTAAAGCAGATTGCCCTTCCTAGTGTGGATTGGCATTATCTAATCCATTGAAGGACTGAATAGAACAAAAAGACGCTCTTAATAAAGAGTGAGGATATTCTTTCTCTACCTGACAATGATCATCTCCTGCCTTCAGGCTTGACCTCTCATTTCTATCACCATCATTTCTTTGACCCTGAGTTCGTCTAGTTCTCAGGCTTCAGACTTAAGACTAGAACTATCCCATTTGCTCTCCTGAGTTTTCCACTTACTGACTGCAGATATTGGGACTTCTCAGCCTCTGTAATCATGTGTGTGTGAGAGAAAGGGGAAGAGAGAGAGAGAGAGAGAGAGAGAGAGAGAGAAATTCAGTTTCTCTGATGTACCCAGACAATATTCTATGTTATAGGCTACTTGTAGGAATAAACAATATCTGTAAAGAATAGAAATATTGCTTAGTGTTTAGGAGACTCTTTACAAGTAGTAGACTTTCTTAACCACTTCTTTAATTGTATTTATTCTTTAAAAACTGAATGAACAATTTTTTTTTGAAAATTTTCTAGAATCCTTTATTCTTTCATAAGGTGGACATGTTGTTTGTTTATATTTGATAGTGAGTTCAGAAGTGAGAGTTTACATTCAAAACACGGCTCTGGGGTTCTTATTCACTTTTAGTTAGTTTTTAGCTATACCCTTGATGTGTCACACTGGAATCAGAGAATGTCATAGATTAACTGTAGAAGGAAACCTTGTCTATTGTTTTTGTTTTCCAAATGGAAAACCAGGACCCAGCGAAGTTAAATAGCTTAACATGATCACACGGTTGGTTAGTGACAACTGGAACAAAGTGTTCAAAGTGATCTTTTCACTAATTTAAAACAAGAACTGGCAAGCTATGACCCATAGGCCAAATCTGACCTGCCACTTATTTTTGTAAATAAAATTTTGTTGGAACATAGCCATACTTTCATTCATTTACATATTGTCTATGGCTTTCCTGTTATTACAGCAATGTTGAGAAGCTATGACAGAGACCATATGGCCTGAAAAACCCAAGGTATGTACTATTTGGCCTTTTATAGAAAAAATTTGCAGACCCCTGATTAAGAAAATAACAGTTCCAAAATTCCAACTCATAAAGTGAGATATCACTCAACATTTTTTTTTCGGAGTAAATGAAAACAACCAACCAACAAACTATACTTGATGTTTTTACATTAAGTCAGTTTTGCGGTCCAAGAGATATACAATGTTACTTGTGCAGTGACAAAGTTAAGGGCAATTATCCCTGTGAGGGGACAAAACGATGACTGTTAAAATCCATGAGATATAAGTACCTCTTAAAGTCACCTCAGTTAGCCTCTCTTCCTCAGATTTTCAAAGATCATTAAATTGTTCTTCTTTAGTGAAGACACATTGTTAGGAATTGAACCATAAAATTCCTGTGGGTATTGAGGGGAGCTCGTTATTTCCTTCTTCTATGTACAAGCGCTATACAGGCCACAAGCTGTATAGCTGTAACACACCTGTGTCAGACCTGTAAAGGGCTATTCAGGTTTGCCCCATCAAAGGAAAGGTGCACCAAATGTTTACTTTGGTGGGATGCTTTGGTAAGAGGAATTATACTAGTACCTAAAGGCTAAAACCAATAACCTATGTCCAATATCAAGTAAACCAGGAACAAGCAAAATGTCTTCTTACAGCATGAAAAAAATATAAAGCTGTCATAAAGCTATTGATGTTTGTTGAATATATTAATATGTCTGGCACAAATAACAAAATACTTCATCCCTTCATATCCATGGGTTCCACATCCGTGGATTCAACCAACCAAAATAAATATTTGAAAAAATATTTACCAAGTTTCATAAAACAAAACTTGAATTTACCATGCATCAAATATTAAGTTGAATTCATGAAAATGAAGTGATGTGTAGGAATTGTATTTGGTACTGTAAGTAATCTGAAGAGGATTTAAAGTATACGAGAAGATGTGCATAGGATTTATAACAATAATATGCCACTGTATATCAAGAACTTGAGCATCCACACATTTTGGTGTCCACGAGTGGTCCTGGATCCAATCCCCCATGGATACCAAGGCACAACTGTAGTAGGCATTGTACATTATCCCATCAACTTTTTCAATCAATCCATGGTACGGATAATGCTCTCTAGAGGGCTCTTTGGGTTGTCAATTACAAAAAAGACCAATATGACAGGCTTAAACAGAAATAAAAATTCATTACCTCACGCAGCAAGAAAAGGGACGATGGCTCCAGGATCACTTAATTCCATGGCTCAACAATGTTATCAAGAGTTCATGTTCTTCCTATATTTCCCCTTGACCATTTGTAGCATGTCATTTCCATTGTCAAAGTTGCCAAATGAACACAGTTATGACAATGTTCAATGGAAGAAAACGAGTTGTTTATTCCCAAACACCACCTTTTAGAGGAAGGAAAGCCATTCCTTTACTATAATTTTGCCACATTCTCTTGCCAGAGGCAGTTCTTGGCAGAGATGTCAGACCTTTGTGATTGTCTTAGACTTTGGTGCTAGGATTGGGATTGGGCTCTCTCTCCCCATCGGCACATAGTTGGATGGAATAGAGTGACTGCAGGAACAAAATTGGAAGAAAGAATGCAAAGAAAGGGATTTTGGATAGGCTACCAATGGTACCTCTTCTATATCCCATTTATATTATGAATGACAGAGCACAGGGAAGTTACATAATTCATTCCCCATCATAAAAGTGGAAATTTCTTTCTATATCTTGGTATTTAAAACCTTATTTCTTCTAAAAGAAATTGTGCTATTAGAACTTTACCTGTAGTATAACAAAATAGAAAGTAAGTGGGGGAACTTCAGTAAAGAGACCTTAAGGATGGAATACTAGCAAAGAAACATAAGATAGGAAAATTAGGAAATAGGAATTTCAGAATTTCCTTCTCAGTTTCTTGTCTCCAGAAGCCTTACACAGCTACGTCTCCACAGAGCTCCAGTGCCACAGGAACAGATGTTACTAAATTTTCATAGGCATTACTTCATTCATTCATTCAAAAACATTTACCAAATGGAATCTAACAGCCAGGCATTGGAAAAGAGAAACTAAGGTTTTCTCCACTCTTGGGAAGAGGGCAGCTGTTAGTGAGACAGACACGTGACCAGACTGACAGTGCAACTTGCAAATGTTGCAATATATAAGGAATCACAGAGAATAAAAGCCAGAATCTTCAGTGACTCTAATCCTTTCCTTTATTTTATACTTGAATAAACTGAGTCCCAAACATTTTAGAACTAGTGGGAAAAAATTAGGAGAGGCTCCTTTAATACTAGCTAACTCTTTTTGCATACCTACTGTGTACCAGGCTCTGTTTCATGTGCTTTCCATATATATCAGATGATTTGACCTTCACAATGACTCTACAAGGTAGGGATCCTTATTGTACCCATTTTTCAGAAGAGGAAAAGTGAGGCACAGAGACGATAAGCGATTTCCCTAGGTCATGCTACAGGGCACATGGTAGGGCTGGAGTCCGATCCTGACCTTCTAGCTCTAAGAACTCTTAACAATTTAGGTAAAATGTTTATATTTACTAGGGTCTTCGATCTAGGTCCAGCACAGGAATGCATGCCTCCCATTCTTACAGATGTTCGGTTCCATTACTGGACATTGACTTGATGAGTGTTTTCCTTTGTTTCATAGATGCATCAACCAAGGCTTTGAAAGGAAAACTCACTCCCAGAATGATCAGTGGTGAAGTCAGAATCACAGTGACCTCATTCTGATTCAAGTCTATACTCTTTTCTCCAACTCATCTCTATTGACCCCCCTGCTGCCACTCCCTAGCCCAGCCAGAATGCCAAACTGTCTCCTTCTGGTTCTTTCACAGTTGACTGTGAGAGTCTTAAAATTTTTATCTTATTTCAAGATCAAGGTTACGGATTGTGGCCAACTCTACATATCTGTGTTTTCTGAGATAATGTTATATTTCCTGGCGTAAATCTACCTTCTCCATGAACTCTTTTTAGAGTTCGGTGTCTTGTTTTATGTGGGGAAGGTGGGGCCAGCATGCTCACAGCCTCCACATGAGCAAAGGCTCACTCCATCCCACATGTCCAGAAGAGACTCAACTGGTTTCCGTCATTCCCTTCAAATTGATTGTAGACTTGGCTTTCCCTAGAGTACCACAGAGGTGGTGCTTGCTTTCTCTAAAAAATAGACATATTGATTTTTATTTTGTTTTGTTTTTCAGTCTGTGAATTTCATGGCTCAGCACTCCTAAAAAGAATGGGTGACAAACTTCAAATGTAAACCTTTTCCACCTCCATCCCCCTCCATGTTATGGATGTGAAACATATATCTACATTACCCTGCAAAACAAAGCCAGAATTGACGTGTTTAAACCAATTAAGAAAAATAGAAAAATAAATGTGGTTAAAAAAATACAAATCCTGTGTGATAGGAAAGAGAATCAAAATCTAATTTTTTTTCTAGTAGGACAATTAAAGAAGATATATTTTAAGTGGTCCCATCACTGATAACATTTTACACACACTCATACACACACACACACACACACACACACACACACACACACTATTCATTTAACACATTGTCCTTGTATATTTCCATGTGCGGACACAGATAGTGGATTCAGTTGAGAATTCCACAGGAGAAAAGTGGTATTGGCAAACTAAAAACGGTGAGAGGAGGCTGAATAGCAGTTGTTAAAGGAGCTGAGAGTGTTTAGAGAGTAAAACCGAAGGTCAAGTTGGGGCATTATAGCTGCCTTTGAATATCTAAAGGGCAGTCATGTAGAAAATGGAATAGACTCCGTTTGTATTGTTCCAAAGTGCAGAGCTCGAATGACTGATGGAAGGTACAGAGGCAGGTTTTGGCTCAGTGTAAGGAAAAAAGAAATTGGAACAATTAGTGCCGTCAAGAAAGGGAATGGTTTGCCTCGGAGAATAGTGAAATCCCTTCCCGTGAAGAGTTTCAGAAAGAGGCTTGTATGGCCATCTGTCAAGGAGTTGATAGAAAAAATGTATGCACTAGTTGAACAAGAGTTCTCATTTCTGGCTGCACGGTGGAGTCATTTGGTGAGACTTCAGTGTTCTGATGCTTGAGCCCCACCTCAGAGACTCTGATGGGACTGGCCTGCGTGGAGCCTGGACATGAGGACCTTTGAAAACTCCCCATCTGATTGGAATGTACATCTAGATGAAGAAACAGCCGGGTGGAGACTGCCCTTCATCCTAACATCATTCATTGGCTGGTTATTTATGGAGCAAATACTGGAGTCCTCATCCTCTGCTCTGCGCTGGGTAGAGGATAGCAGACTCTAACGGTGCCTGTCCCTAGCACTGTGGCCCACTGGAGTTCCCACAGCAGCACTGGCCTTCCTTCGTTGGAAAAGTTTCTCTTCCCAGTGGAGGCCTCTTTATCATCTGGCGGGATGGAAGTGCAGGATGATTATTATTCTTTCGATGCATCCTTTAACCCAGGAGGGAAAGGAATTCCCTCACCCCACGGGGGTGTAATTATGAGATGCGCATTCTGCACTGGCTCTCAGTGTTTCTCCTGGGGAATTAGCTACCATTTTACCTCTCCCCACCTCCATTGGTTGACAACAACCATTTTGTGCTGTCCTTCTGTCCTTCCCTTGTCTCTGACCCCTAATACTATTCCTTTTATCTCCCAGTCAAACTCCTTTCACTTGAATATTTGCCATAGCGTATTCTCTGGGGGAATCCAAACCGAGCAGTTAGAGAATAAATAGACTTATTCTGGCTTGTCAAGCCCACACCATAACAGAGAAAGTCCACAAGTGGACACAACTTATAGTAACTATTCAGATGAGGACGTTGTGTCTTCCCCAAATTCATATGTTGAGACCTAATAGTCAACGTGATGGTATTTGGAGTTGGTGCCTTTGAGAGGTGATTAGGTCATGAGGGAAGAATTCTCATGAACGGGATAAGGGCCTTATTAAAGAGACGCCAGAGAGCTTCTCTGTCTCATTCTCCATATGAAGATACAGAGAAACTATGAGTGTCTGCAAACCAGGAAGCAGGCCCTCACCAGAAACCGAATCTTCCAGTACCTTAATCTTGAAATGCCAGCCTCCAAAACTGTGAGAAATAGAGATCTGTTGGTGAAGCCACCAAGTCCACAGCCTGCACTGATTTTGACACTTCCCCATTGCGTCCAATTCTCATGCAGCCTACTTAAGATCAGAACCCAGCATGGCTTGCTTCCAAGGGTCACACTCTCAATTTTCATTCTTTGCCCTTTCTAGCTATTGGAGGCTATAATTTTCAATATTTGTTAAGCATCATTTATTGTACATACCCTCTCCCGGTTTGATTTCTATTTTTCCTCGTCATTTTCAAATTTTCCCATGTTTTCTTGCTGAATGTCACTATCATTGCTCTCTTCTTCAGAAAATCAGTGAGTGATATGAATTATTTAAATCATGCCATTATGCTATGAAGGGTTAAGCTTTTACAAATCTACTGTCAGTAATCCTGACCTCCATTTTCAGCCTTAGCCTGCGGGTAGTTTTAGGTTGGCTAATCACTCCTGGAATATTCCAAGCAGGACTAACCCTAGGGATGGTCTAGATGACCTTGATTCCAGGATTCAGTATAGAGCCTCACCAGTAGTTTCTATAGCAACCAACATTGATGAATGGGGATAATTTTCCTTTGCCTGTCTCCAAGTTACAACTTTCTTTTAATAGGAAACTAGAGGAGAATTATGACTGTCAAGCAGAGAAGTGTATGCTATAACAGGATAGGATTACCGGCTATTTCCCTCAGAACTGAAATTTAGATTCCAGCTTGTCTTTCTCTCCACGGTCCCACCAACCTGTCGCATTCCTCTCCAACGCCCTCACTTGCGATGTCGTCTTGCGTGGAATGCCCTGCTCTCTCTTCTCCCCCTTTCTAAATTCTCTCCGGCTACCAACGCCATGTCTGTTGCTTTCTTCCTCCTCAAAACCTCTTCCTCTTAATACCAGTCCTCATTCACGGATCTCAACTCTGAATGATATATCAGTTTTAATTTCATGCAGCATATATAATGATTCTATCACAGTGCATAAGAGGAATGGCTAAGAACAAAGGCATCAGTGGAAAACAGATCTATGACTCCAGCTCTTCCACTTATTAACTCTGAGGCTTTGGGCTATTTGCTTAACCCAACTGAATCTCAGTTTTCTCATTTGCAAAGTCTGGGCACTGGTAGAATCTACCAAACTGTATAAAGGATTCAATGGGCTAATGGATATAATGCACTTAGAACAGTGCCTCGCACATAGATGCCTTCAGTAGAGCAGCTAAATCAGACCAGCTTTTATTGCAGCGTCACTATATGGAGGGATACTCAGAGAAGGCGCACAGACAGCCAAGTAGACCAACTCTGGTTCACGCCTCTCCTGTGTGTGCACGGTATACACGAGCTGGGTCACACTCAGCACGTCATTTTACCTCTCCCAGGCTTCGCTTTCTTTTTGATCATTTGCCATTATCCACTTCACATGGTTTCAATCAAGTCTAATTTAATGAGTCACCACATGGAAAGTACATGTTAAGGTACTTTAAGTGGGTGCCAAATAAACTTGTTTCCCTTGTCCTATTTATCCTCTCACCCACCTTTAAGCAGTGGTAATTTCCTTGGTAATCATGCCTGGTGTTTACCAGATAACGAACGTGACTGAAGACATACGTACATTTGGTACAAACACATGCAGTATATGTCCAGGCTAAACTAACAGTAGTTGTTATTGATTCCTGAGTCTGAGTTCTTCTCTCACCCGAGAAGAAGGATAAATAGGGATTATCTAGGCTAAGGTGACAGGAATGCATCGTCATGTACACAAGGCAACTCCATAAAACTAGGTGCTATGCTAGCTCTCAAACACAGCAGTCTTGAAACGTACATAAATTCTAAACGAGCTCGTATTGGAGACCCACTTAAGGAACTAAGTCCGGTGAGTTAAGACATTTAATTGAAATTCATACGACGACGACCACAGAGGAGAACAATTTTTGAGGTGTTGAAACACAGACTTAATTAGCAACTCTTTAGGTGGCCCAATTAAGGAAGGACATCTCAGCAACACCATGTCTAAAATCACACTACTAATAAGTGGTAGAGGTGATCTTGAACGTGGTCCATCCGACTTCCAAGTCCTCTGGACAAAGCTGGCAGCAGTGACCAAAGTCCTAAAAGAAGGCTCGAGAGGGTGTTTAGAGAGGGGACAGTCATCATGTCAAGTAGGCGGAACGCAATGTGCCTGCAGGAAATGGAGGGGGTTGCTCCTGCTCCCCTTCGTTTAGGAACCTTCCATGACTTGGCACTGCTCAAGTTCCTGATGTTGGGCACCAAGGCTCGAGGCTTTCCAGAACAATCCACCCCATCTCGTGCACTGCATCTCCTTTGTACTCAATGATCCTGCTACCCTGGATTCCTTTCAATGGCAGAAACTGTCTCCCATTGGGCCCTTGACATGGGCTCAACACCTCCTGAAACTTCCTGTCTTTGACTCTCTCCAGAGTCTTAGCTGGGAAGACACATTTTTTTTTTTTTTTTTTGAGTCGGAGTCTCACTCTGCCACCCAGACTGGAGTGCAGTGGCTGCTCCTGGCCACCATAGCCTCAACCTGCTGGGCTCCAGTAATCCTTCCACCTCAGCCTTCCAAGTAGCTGGAACTATAGGCGGGTGCTACCACGCCCGGCTAATTTTTTTGATTGAGTGTAGAGACGAGGTCTCGCCAAGTTGCCCAGGCGGGTCTTGAACCCACGGGCTCAGGCAATCCACTCACCTCGGCCTCCCAAAGCACGGTATTACAGGCTGAGCTACCGAGCCCGGACGGGAGTCACATTTTAAACCATGTTAGGTCTTCTGCTTAGGTTTGCTGTATGCCTGCTCCAAACACTTCCCATATCTCAAGTTACTCTCATGTGTTACTCTCATGTGTCTATTCAGCACTGAGTTTGGTACCTGGGCTTGTCGTAACGGTGAAATAGGCATTTTTAAAAATGATTAAAGATACCTAGATATGTCAAAAAGACAGGTTGCTTTTCAGACGGGAGGGGGGCTGATTAACAATCTTCAATATCCACACTATGTACAGGATGTTTGCATTCGCTCTTCAGGTGTGTATTGAAATCCCAATTCCCAATATGACAGGGTGTGAAGATGGGGCTTTTAAAAAGTGATTAGTCACCAGGCTGGAGTCCTCATGATGGAGAAAGTGTCCTGATAAGAAGAGACATGAGAGAGTTGTTTCCCCCCCCACCCCCCGTTTCTCTTTCTCTCTCCCCGTCATGTGAGGATAAAAGAAAACAGCCATCTAAAAACTGGGAAGAAGACCCTGACCATACACTGAATTTTCTGGCACCTTGATCATGGACTTCCAGCCTCCAGAACCGTGAAAAATAAATGTTTGTTGCTTAAGCCACCCAGTCTATGGCTATTTTTGTGAAGGCAGCCTGGGCTGACTAAGATAATTCATTATCCAATACTTCTATGTTATTTACTTCTATTGCAATCTCTGTAGTCAATTTATAAGTTGTCAGCATAGGCTTTGGTTTGCAACTATAACCTCCATGGGGTAAGTGAGTGAATGAACATGCGAAATTAATAAATGGGGCATGTTTAGAACTGTGTGTTACTTCATTTCAAGTCTCAGTTACTTAACACACTGACTTAAATATAGTAAAGGCAAACAAATTTAAATGTTTTGAAACAGCAAACGTTTACGTTATAGGGTGCTTCTTTTTTAAACCAGAAATAAACTTCACAGGCTTGTGTAAAAAAGAAAAAAAGATCTCTACTTGGGAGTTAATTTCTTTACTTTCCGTAGCACTTTTGAAAAAGTGCCGAATTAAGGTATTTCTTTCCCACTCTGCCATAGCCCAAGATTTTCTGAGAGTAATGCAGACATAGCACAAGAAACAGAGGCCTGGATTTTCAACTACCAGGGCAGAGATGATCAAAAAAACAGCAGTGTTGGCCGGAAGGTGAAAAGCCAGGGTCTCCTCACCTCCATCTAGACTGGTCCAGAAGAGTCAAGAAACTGCTTCCACATTGCTCAGGGATGCCCGTGTGATTGTTTTGGCGACAACGAAAGATGCACAGGTGGCCTGGCCAGCTGTGAGCTGTTCGGTGTTTGCTGGCCCTGTAAAAGCTCTAGGAATTTCATTTTTATCGTCAGGGCCATAGGAGAGAAAGACGCACTGGCAGCCTGGCCGTTGTTATTTCTCCCTTGGATTCTTACAGCTCATTCCACTCCTGCCCTCAGACCCCATGATGGCCCTTAAGAAAAGAGTTTAGATATGTATTTCCCTTCTTTTAGAAGAACATTTCTTAGCCAAGGTGAAGTAATGCGGAACATCATGGGCTTTGTCCTGGTTGCACATCTCAAAGAGGGCTCTGAATCCAGATAATGCAACAATAAAGCCAGCTTGTGTGGGCTATTAGCCTCCATTTTCAACTATCATCACAATAAAGTTGACCTTTTTCTGGGCTCCCTTTTTCTGTAATAGACATTACCTTGGCTCACATGGTAGCAAACTCGTATTTCTTCAGCTCTCTTCATCCAATAATTCTTCTTTGTAATGACAAGTATCAAGATTTAACTTCTGAACAGACTGCTTTCTCTTTACCCATTTATCAACATTAGAAGTAAGATATAGGGACCAGAAATGTAATGACTGGAAGATTGACGTAGGGGGTATGAACAGACTAACTGGAGGAGATTTGGAGGGTCTAATTCGAAATGCAGGAGAATTTAATGAAACATCTACAATCTTGAATGTCCCAAGGAGACGTGTAACCTATATGATTAACCTGGCATGCAAATAATTAAAAAGGCATATCTTTCCTCCATTTTACAGGAATTCAGTACATTCAAGGACAACTGTTTTTAATGTTCATTCATTCCCTATACATGTACACACACATGTATATATGCACATATGCACGGGTATATATGAAGATAGATAGGTGGTAGATAGATAGATGGACAGGTAGATAGACAGACAGATAGATAGGTGGATAGATAGAGACTGATTTGTTATAACACTGTTCAGAAATCTGGGGATGTAGCTGAAAATAAGAACACCACCAGTTCCTCCCTCATCACAAACTTCATTTCCATGCTAAAATATTTTCTGAATCAGCTTTTGGGATATGTAAACCAAAACTAAATGAATATATTTAAAATCATGCGATAGCCTAGAAATTTTGGAAACTATGTTCACCCGAGTGATTTAGTTAAACAAATAAATAATAATATGATAAAGTAGCTTCGAACCCTCGAAGTGCTGAGACAGTTACCATGGAGACTTTGGGTGAAAGTGCATGCAGCCAAGCCCCCTTATCCTGCACACACTCCTTGCACAAGTGTGTACCGACATGTACCAGCACCACATTCACAAAGGCAAATGGCGGGCATTACCCAACATCCCCACACTGACACATATCTGTGTCAGCCAGTACTCTCCCTTTGGAACAGTCATGTTGAAGATGCAAATGGAGAGATTACTGCCGTGCATTTATGCATGTAAGGACTAGTGTTACTTTAGAGAGGAAGGATATTTAGGGCCACCCTCGCCCCAGCCTCTATCCTCTGTGGGAATTATCTCTGAAGGGAGCTGGGCCGCTCTCCACTCCAGTGGCAGGAAGTTCCCTGCACAGTTGGTTAGAGCCCTTTCATCTGCTCCCATAGGATCTGTTTCACGTTCACCCCAGGGGCTGCAGTGCTGCCAGGACCTCTGGAGCAAAACGAGTAAACCCTTGCTTCGCTTAACTCAACCTCTGTGCGTTTGAATAGTTTTGCAACCCTTTGTCTTCCTTTCTGAAATTCAAAAAGATCTGAAATCAAATACGTTTTTTCTGTCATTCCCTGAGTGGAGAAACCTAACCTGCACTAATGTGGGCTAATATTCTTTTTATATATTCCAGTTTGTGTGACTATTCCTATGTGCCTCTGCAGAAATATGAATGGGCTTGCCTAAAGACACTGCCTCAGACCCTGCTGGAGTGTGAGGAAGTATATGGCGCAGGCATGGATTCACTCCTCTACATTTTGAAAAAGCTCTGAAAACAAACCGACCTCTAAGGTTTCAGATAAGGAGCAGAGGCTGTCATCTCCGTCAACACGTTTTTCAAATGCCAACCTCTTGATGAACGTCTCTCATCTCCTTCAACACTGCAACTCTGCCACTTCCTCCAAGCTTAGTATCCTGTACAGTCTTTTTCTTTTTTCCACATCACCTTCAAATTACTTAGAGTATCACCGAGCACCGAGAAAGCATCGTAAAGTGCTTTTTAAAGAAGGCTGCGACACTTGCTTGATATATTTATTGCTTATTTTCTAGCTTGTCTTTCCTGCCCTCAGCTCCGCTCTCAAATGTGAGCTTCCAAGGGCAGACACTGGCATACTCAGTCCCTAAGAAAGTGTCTGACCGTACGATGAGCTCAATCAATCACACCGAATGAAATAATGCATTAACTTAAAATAACACTTTTATAAGTGCAACTTAAAATGTCTTCTTTTCTATGACCAAATTATGATTATTCTAAAATTGTTTAACTAAATCAAAGAAGAAACTGCAAATTAGTCATGCAAGATACCTACAATTAGCAATTATTGATATATCTTTTTGTTCTTATTTATTATTTATTTACTTAAGTCACAAGCATTTCCACTTTGTGAAATAATCTGTGTAAGTAGATTTGTAACATCTTCCTAAGATTATGGCATATGGATACAGGATAGATTATTTAGGTATATAATGCTGGTTAATTTTCAACTATTTGCTTTCTGAGATAAGCATTCTTGTTCAAAATAAATCTGTGCACATTTCTTTTTATTTATTTAGGGCAGATTCCCGGAAGCGGAACTTCTGGGTGAAAGGCTCAGGGTGTTAAGATTCTGAGCACTGAAACAAATTGAATGTGATTTGACAATTTCTAATATTCCTGTGTCCCACTTGTCTTAGAAAACATTGGGAAATGAGTGTTTTCTGTTTATGAGTTTTGTTTCTGTTTTTCTTTTGGAACAAAATTTAGCAGTATGAGTAATTTTGGGCACATTTAGGCATCTGGACATTAAATGATTTGCATCTGAACTGAAGTGACAGCTTCCAGTGGTAAGCACACCTGCCCAGTGTCAGGATGACTGGCACCAACTCCTGGCTTCAGGAACCTGCCTGTTCCTCTCAGTGCCCCCATTTCTTTTTCTCCTTGCTAACAGGTAGAGTGGCCTTTGCTATTCCTGTTTCAAATGGGCTCTTCCGTAGAGAAAACAAAATATTGCTCACGAAGTGCCCTTTAAAGTAAAACTTACAGTACAAATACACAGGATTATTAATTCAACATCCCAGCAATAAAAATTTTTATCAGTTCCATATTATTTACCGTCACTATCAACATGTATCCAGTTTCAATCCCCCCCGTGAAATTCAAAGCTCTAAATCTCATTAAATATACTTTAAAACATCAAATCTTCCCTATAATTAATGACAATAATTGAGCACAGAATTCTCAAAAATAGACTTATCTCTATTCAGCAACAGCACGTCCTAATGAGAGACCAAAGGAAATAGATAATTATAGATCAGAGTCTTCTGCTCTCTGGAGAACACCAAACATGAGAAATGAAAGTTGACCTCACGTGGCAAGTATGCTATTTCTGAGAGTGAACATCCAGACTCATTTCTTCTTCTGAAATAAACTGCTGGGTGAAGGGTAGTTTGAAGAAGGCTATTCCCAGGGAGGGCAGGTCACAGTGCAAACAATTCTGCTTTTTCAGAGGCTGGACTTTCCTTAGGGAACTTTATTGAATTTGTTTTTCGTATCTTTCAGATGGGAATAATTCTTTGTCCAGTGGCATGAAGGTGATCAGATGGCATAATATGGAGCTTTCCAGCTCTGAAAACAGTGTTTGTGTGTGTGTGGTCTGGTGGAGTGCAAATCAGGGTTTTTATTTTAATTACTTTCTTCTGCACCATTTGTTTTGTTAGGAATATGCTAGGATTTTGTGATTAAAGATAAAAAATTATGACTTTTGCCCTTGAGTGGCTCATAGTCTTATAGGGAAAATAAAAACAAAGTAAAGCAAGTAAATGGATAGTTTTCACACACATTTATTTCCATGATGAAAAGAAGTCTGAAAAACTGCAGGAATGTAATAGGAGGGAACTTATTCCAGTCTCAGGACACAACATGTAGCAGCCAGGTAGAGTTCTGAGGTCTAGTAATGATTAGAAAAAGAGTACTCTAGAGAGGAAGCTTTCCTATGCTGAGGCTGCTGGTGGTGTACAGAACATGGCCTCTAGAATTATAAGTAAATCTAGAGGATGGACACAGATTGGTGTGTGTGTGGGGGGGAGGAACAACTAGAATTCAAATTATGTGGATTTTTACATGCCACATTTAGAAGATTAGATACAAATAATAGAGCCACTTATTTTTCTGTCAATATTCAAACTCAATAGATCTTCTCTCAAGCTCAGGAATTCATTCTTCAATTTATCTTTTTTGTGTGTTTATTTTGAGTCAGGGTCTCATTCTGTCATCCTGGGCCTCATTCTGTTACCCTGGCTGGAGTGCAGTGACACGACCATGGCTTGCCACAGCCTTGACCTCCTAGACTCAGGCAATCCTTCTGCCTCAGCCTCCCAAGTTGGAACTACAGGCACACGCCACCACGCTCAGTTAATTGTTTTGAGGTTTTGTAGAGATGAGGTCTCACTATGTTCCTTCGGCTGGTCTTGAACTCCTGGACTCAAGCAATCCTCTTGCCTTGGTTTCCCAAAGTGCTAGGATTGCAGGCATGAGCCACCACACTGCACCTTCTATTCGTCTATGAGTACAGAACACAGCTCCCCTCCAGCTCCAGATGCCCTGGACATGCTAGAACAATTGAAGCCCCCATCTATGGTGGTTTAGCGGGAAAATGATATATCACAGAGAAGTCCTCAGGAAAAAAAACAAAAAGAAGTGTAAGATCTTCATGGAAAGGCATGCATATCTCTGAAAACCACAGACACTTAATATTGGAGAATGGGGCATCAAATCAGACTTCTTTCTATCCTGCTGCATGAAGAGCACAAGATTCTCCAGGACAGGATTGTTGAGGTCTCTGAATGAAAACAAGGTACAACAGCTACTGGGAAGGGGAGAACCTTCTCAGTAAATGGTGCTGGGAAAGCTGGCTGACCACGTGCAGAAGATTGAGACAGGGCCCTTACCTATCACCAAACACAAAAATCAACTCCAAATAGATCAAAGACCTAAACATAGAACCTCAAACTATAAGAACCTTAGAAAATGCAGGAGATGCCCTTAAGGAAATTGGAGCTGGAAATCAATTCCTGATCAAAACCCTAAAAGTTCATGCCATAAGAACTAAGATAGGCAAATGGGACCTCATCAAACTGAAAAGCTTCTGCAAAGGAAAAGAAACCATCAAGAGAGTGGAGAAATAGCCCAAAGAATGGGAAGAAATATTTGCCAACTGTATATCTGACAAAGGCCTTATATCCCAGGATCTACAAAGAACTCAAATGTGCCGAAAGGAAAACAAAAGAACAATCCCACTAAAAAGTGGGCAAAAGATATGCATAAACACTTCTCAAAAGAAGACATACAAGCAGCCAACAGATACATGAAAAAATGTTTAACTTTATTATTCATCAAAAACATGCAAATCAAAGTCACTCTGAGATACCACCTAACTCCAGTCTGGATGGTGATCATTAATACCTCAAAAAACAATAGGTGCTGGAAAGGATGCAGAGAAAATGGAATGCTTCTACACTGTTAATGGGAGTGTAATATAGTACAGCCTCTGTGGAAAACAGTCCAGTGATTTCTAAAAGTTCTAAATGCCAACCTTCCATATGACCCAGCAATCCCCCTTCTGGGAATATACCCAGAGTAACTCAAATCATTCTACTAAGAAGATTCCTGTGCATGCATGCTTACTGTAGCACTATTCACAATAGCAAAAGCATGGAACCAACCGTGCTGCCCACTGAAAGTGGACTGGATTAAAAAATGTGGTGCATATACATGATGGAATATTACACAGCCTTAAGAAGGGCAAAATTATGGACTTTGCAGCAACTTGAATGGATTTAGAGTCTGTCATACTCAGTGATCTATCACAGAAACAAAGAACTGAGCACGACATGTTCTCACTCATAAGTGGACCCTAAACATTTATCATAATACTACAAGAAAGGAATTGGCAGTCGCGGGACACTGTCCGGGGAGGGAGGGAGACGCACAACATCAATAACGGCACCTGACCCCAAACCTGGTGAAGTGAGGAGGTTTGGGGAGACCCAAACTTCACCTGTACGATGACCACTTAGGTACCTAATTCTGAATTGCACCCCAGATCAATAAGACAAAACAAAATAAAATAAAATAAAACAAAGCAAGGTCTTGATAACTGTTCTTGTGGAATCATGGCATGAATATTTTTAAGAACAGGTGGCCCTCGGCAGATATACCTGCCCTCTTCTCTCCTTGGCTTATTGTCACTGCCTAGGGGAAGGCGTACGACAGAGGGAAAAAGAAGAGGAACTCAGACACACGCAGCCTTGCATCAGCGTCTGAGTCTTATCCAAGTCCCATCACAGGCCCTTGAGAGATGCTGACACAAAGAAGAAAGAGGGCATTTGGCCTTGACTCTACCAGCCTTTTCTTCACACTTTCTCATCTTTGAAGGATGGTCTGTAACTTTTTATCGGAAGTAACATTTTTCCAATCCTTTGTTTTTCAAAGAGGAGATCTAGTTTTGGTAAGCTAAGTGCTCACTGCAGAAACCGTCCAGGAAATTTAGAGAACTGGAGTGTCTCCCAAATAAAGATCATTTAGGGAAAGAGAAGGCATGGGCAAGGCATCCCCTCAGCTTTTCTCCTGAGTGTGGAGCCTGGAAACTTCTCTACATGCTGTTTACTTCAGCCAAGTAATGCTAGTCTCCAGGTTCAGAGCCCTCGGCATATCATGACTTCTTATTCAGAATGTCCACTGACTTCTCCATGGCTTGCTATCTCTTCAATAGCACGTTCAAATTCATCCTTTTCTGCAGGTTCTGATGTTGTTTCTGTATCTTGCATCAGCAGTTACATATACACATGTCACATGCTCCTCACTCAAATGTAAGCCCCTTAAAGGTAGACTGGTTTTAATTCCTTCTTTCATTCCCCTAAAGCACCCAATATAGGACTTTCTTATGTGTTCAACACATGAGTATTGAAAAATCTAAGAAATTCTCCAGAATTGGACTTCTCTGCTGTAAGTTGGTTCTAAGATATTAAATCTGAATGCATGAACTCAGAGTTTATTTTAGAAAACCATTCAAGGTCAAAGACTTCACTAGGATTTTCTCTATACCAAGTACTTTATGAATCTTGCCAAAATTGTGGGTTTTCCCCCCCTTCTTTTTCCATTTATATACAGTCTGGATTAGCATGGAGAGAAAATATGAGAAAAATGGAAAGAAAAAGAGATATCAAAAATACAACATGCAGCTTCATTTTTTTTCCATTTATTTATTAATTCATTCATACATCCACTGAAAACACTGATGAAATGCCAATGCCCAGACAGGTTATGTTCTAGGTAGTGGAACTCATGCACTGGAGAAGAAGGCAAAAATGTACACAGAGCACAGCACAATACAAGTCATGCTGAAGGAAAGAGTGAGAGGCAGAATCCAGGGGAGGAATGTCTCACGTAGCCTAGATCAGAAGGGGTCAGCCTCTTAGAGAATGCTCTGCCCAAATCTCCAAAGACGTTGGGACAGGACATCTCAAAAGGGCAAAACAGCCTATATGATGGAAAAAGAGCATAGAGCAAGTTCAAAGAAAACCATGTTGTTTGCAATGGCCAGAACTTTCCTGGTGAAGGTCCAAAGACTTCTAGAGGAAGTGATAATCTGAGCAATGCATACATAAGAGATCCATACTTTCAGTCACCCAGTTTCAGTGTAAACTCGACTTTGTGTGTTACACACACACACACCCCTTAGTCTTGTGGTTAACACTACAGTTTCCTACCTGGGTGGCTCCGTTTACGATTATTCAACCTTAAACAACGGTATGAAAGCGATATGCAATCCACAGAAACTGTACTTCAGGTGTCCACACAATCATTCTGTTTTTTACTCTCAGTACAGCATTGAATGACTTACATGAGATATTTAAGACTTTATTATAAAATAGAGTTTTTGTTAGATGTTTTTTCCCAACTGTAGACTGATGTAAGTAAGTGTTTAACTAAGCCTGCTTAAGGCAGGCCAGGCTAAGCTATGGTGTTTGGTAGGTAGGTAAGGTATATTAAATACGTTTCTAACTTACAATATTTTCAACTTCTGATGGATTTATAGGGACATGACCTCACTGACAGGTGATGAGCATCTGTAATTGTTTCATTTTCTCCCTTATTGTTAGTTTTTCCTACCATTCTTGTTACTCTAAGATGGCAGTACTAAGAAAACTCAAACCACGAAGGCCTGGGGCTATTTTTCTGACTGTCTTTGATTCAGTTACAGCTCTGAGGATTCATACACTGGAAAAAACATGTGTCTTATTACTGAGAGGGTCAGGTGACTACACGACAAGATTACATCTTTAGGAAGAAAAACAGGTATCTGTATTTAACTGAAAGCTGGGCATTGCAGCCTTTAAGTATGAAAAAAACACATCAGGCAGGGCTCTTGGGTCTCCTCCTGCTCTGGGAGCTTTTCTGTTCTCTTATAAATCCTGTGTTAAAAAAAAAAGAAAACCACACGCCCTAGATTAGCTGCATAACACAACTTCAATACTCCCCATCTACTTTTAGACAGTAGATTCCTCTAGATTTAGGATTTGGTGTCACAACAATAATCCATTATACATGAGTTCAGAGACTGGCATGATGAAAAAATATCAGGCCATTAATAAGTTTTCATGTGCTTGTCATAGCTTTTAGAGGATGGAAAGGAATAAACGAAGTGTATGTGACAAAGAATTACCTAAAGTAAGAGACACAGGCATCACAGTTTGTGTGAATACATCAGAAACAGAGCAAAACTAAGAAATGCATAAACAAAGTCTAGGTCTCCACACCTAGATTTCGAATGAAGAGCAAGATGCCGACATAGATGTGTAGAGGTGTAAATGCAGGAGTGTGGTAGATATGGAGAAAGAAATTGGAGTAAGAGTGGCTAGAGGCTGAGACAAGCTTAAAATCTCCATAAGGGAAAATAGAATGTTTATAGTATTAGACAGTATTGGAGGGAAACAGACACTCCTGGATTAATCTAAGTTCCTCTTATAAGTACTTGAGTTTCCTGCTTCTTTTTTGTCCCCTGGTTTCTCTTCAAGTCCATTCTTACTAATCCAGGAGAGACACATATAATAGAAGCACAGGAAATGAAGAAAGCAAGCTTACATCTCCCTTGTTGAGTCGCAAAGTCTAAGGCCCAAAGAGGTATAAGCCAGCCTGCTTCCCTGTGACTGGCTTTGGTGGCAAACTGATTGCAGAGCTCATGCTGCTTTCCAAAAACACTTTGACTCTCAGCTGCGGCAGACTAGAGAATTGGCCTGCCCTTCAGCATATAGGAATTCCCAGAATGCTGCAAGTGATTTCATTTTACAAGAGGTGAAGAACTTGGTCATTCATTAGCTTATGCAGATAATGGTTACACGATGTTTGTGTTTTTCAGGTTTTCTTACTTCTTATTCCTCTTGCCTTTCAACTGAGGGTCTCATGGCTTCTGAAGAAAAGAAATGGGAACTAATATGGAGCTCTGCTAGTCATGTTGGCATACTTTGTTCCTTTCATTTTAATTTAATTCTCCTATCTGTACAGTAGGTATTTTTCTACAATTATTCAAACGAGGAAATCAAAATGCTGGCCATAAAACTCAGGTCATACAACCAGGAGTAGAATCACATTTGAAAGCTAGTTTATCTTATTATAAAGGCCAGTGATCTTTCTACAGGATAGTATTTCTTCTGAGAGGATAGAGGCTTGAGGATAGAGGGGTCCGGTCAGGGGAATAGTGACTGCTGAGACTGGGGAATGCAGGTATATCTAAAAAGCTAGGTAGGAAAAATCATTCAAATGGCTGGCTGCATCTGACTATTCCTATTTCTATGTCTTTCATTTCAATTATCCACATTGTTTTCAGGCCTCAGAACTATGCACAACTGAGTTTTCTTGGACAGTGTGTTTTACTGACTACAAGTAGACAATATGGGCTTTATGGAAGACATAGCATTGTGCCAGAACCCTTGCTGAAGGTATTTGACTAATAGCAAGTTTTTTGAAGGAGAGATTGCCCTATAATGGAATGTTGTTTTTAAACTACTTTTTATTGACAGACTCCACAGTTTCTGTCTGGAACCTAAGTTCGTTAATATAAACAGCAAGGCTTTACCATTTTCTTTTGTCTTCCATGGGCTTATTAGTCTGGAAAGTATTTCTTAATTGTATCAACCCTCTTTCCCTTTAATGGAGACGGTTTCATCCTCCTTATACATATTTCTTTTCCTTTTTGCTCTAGGAAGAGAAGGGGAGTAGGGTTAGTAGGCAACTAATGGTCCCCCGAGAAGCTCACTGATGCACAGAGGTTAGACTTCGACAGCACTTCAACTTTGGCCTTTACAAATGAGTGAAAGCAGAATCAGGCCCCACATACACTTACAAAATGTGTTTGGGTGACACGTAGGACGAATTAGCACATTATGCCGGCAATGTTGCGGGAAAGAACAGCAATTAAGGACCCATAGAAAAAGAGGCTGCTACTTCAGCCACTTCAGCTTTCATCAGATCTCAGCTCCCTCATAGCAGTCATAGACAGGCTGCCCTTTAACCAAGGCAGCAGTTTTATTTTTCAGTATTCCTCCATTCAAAAGTGCAGAGTGGAGAAATACTTTTAAAAATTAATAGAAAGGCAGAGTGGGATTTTTGTTTGCCATCCAGTGTATTGGGATCTGGACACACAAACACGTGGTTCTGGCTCTCAGGGATTCCAGAGTCTGCCAGTTGGAACAGACCTGTGACTCTGAGGGAGGGAAAACATTGGTGATACTTCATGGAAGGTCAGTGATGGACACAGGAGGGGCGCAAAGAGAGCAGTGCGCCATGAAGGAGTGTTGGCAAAGCTTTTGCAGGAGAGGAGACACTTGAGCTGCGTCTTCTAATACTCCAGCAATACAAGCAAAGGAAGAGTATTTTCTACAGAGATAGCAACGCGAGCCTTGGTCCTGTGTGATCAGGTCCTTCAAGGAAAAATAGAACCAGAGATGATCATTGTAGGAGAACTCCTTCAGACTATACGGAAGCCCACAATATCTGAGAACAGCAAGTGGAAGATGCTGATGTAAGAGCCTTTGAAGAAGGCAAAGGGATGCTTCCAGACATTTTTTTAAGACACAAGCAGCTTGGAAAGCAGTGGGACTGTCACTGAAGGAGAGGTAGTTATGTAGCAGAGTAAAAAAATCTGAGTGTAAGTTTCACTTTGTCACCAGAATGAGTTAGAAATGTCAATCTTTCTCAATCTCAACGGTTTTTTTTTCTGAAAAATGAAAAATATAGTAACTAGGTTATCTTCTTTTTTTAAAAAAAAGCAGGATTTATTGAGAGGACAGAAAAGTTCTCACAGTGAGAGGGGACCCAAAGGGCTTGCCCGGGTTATCTTCTTTGCAGGGATATTTTGTTTATCAAACATATCAAATGCTTTGTAAAGCTGGCAGGCTCCTACTTGGAAGAGATGCACTGTAATCCTTGTTCTTCTTCTTATAGGAGTTATTGGTATTGTTATTAAGGAATTAAAGAGAGAAACGTGAGGAGTGGCGTATGACAAAAGGAGTCCAGACAGATTTGGCAGGAGTGGATGGTTTGGTGATATAGAGAGAATAATTAATTAGCATAATTAGTAGGCAGAGAAGTGGACATTTGCCATCGAATAGTACTGCACACAAGAAACTCTCCCACACATTGCAACATCTAATCCTTCCACAACTCCCTGAAGTACAGAGGACAGTAATTATATCACCAATCTACAGGTGAGAAAATTGAGATGATTCTTAGCTGAGTACCTAGCACATAGTGAGTGCTTACTAAATATTAGCTATTGGCGATGTTGTGTTAGCATTACTAATATTATAACACAGTTATTAAAGGCTCATATAGCTTGACTATTTGGATGGCCCCAAGAACAATAATAACAACGATCACTTATTATCTAAATTGCTGATCTGTAAGATGGGATTCATAAAACTGATTCTATTTACCTTGTAGAATTACTCTACTAGTTATGTCAGACGGCCCATCTGGAAGTATACTATGCGATACAGTCAGATAAATGTAAATCACAATAAGACCATATTTTATAGGAAGTATTTGTTTATCTATGTAAGGAAATTTTCACTCTAATAGTTCAGCATGGTCCATCTCACTTAAACATCTAACTACAATAGCACAGACCATTAACCCTGTATTTCAGGAAGTTAACAAAAGGATCTGGTAAGAATGGGCATTCACGATAGTGAGCACTTCACACAGCCTTGTATATCTATACACTCAGAGAACTGCAAAGAAGAAGAGACGGGTTTTGCTCAGATCTCCTGTCCTTTCCACTCAGGTAGGATCTGAAAATGGGCCCCTTTTAAAACCTAATGTCACTGCCAACGTGGCGCCTTTAATCACTTTTTTTTTCTTCCTGCCAAAGTAGAGCAGGACCTTTCTCTGAATTCCATTCTCTAAGTAGAGTGGGAATACATCCAATAGACTCTCTCTAGATTATTATTAACAAGCTTCTATTTGTGCCACTTTGATGGTCTTTTCCGGAGAGGACCAAGCCCTTGGTTTTCCTCCACTCTTCACACACACCCATTGCCTGCTAGTGCCTGGGAGGCAAGACCAAGACACAAAGCAAAAAGAAACATTGTCTTTGTCCTCACTAATCGAAAAGGGTAGTTTATAAGGGAAGGGGCCTATTTCTTTCTAAGACTTGTGTAGTAGAAAGAGAAAATATGTAAACAATAGAACGCTTATCACATACCTGTGGGGCCTTTTTTCCTACAAGCGTCTTTTATTGAGTTCTTGCATGGAAACCATTCACTCTTCTCAACAGAGAAATAATATCACTGTCCGGCAGCTGCATTACCAAAATATGCTTGGGTTGACTCTGGTAAAACCACTAGAGCTAAATGAATCTTGAGATTAATTCCCAGTCTATTCCCCCCAATCACGTACCTGCAAGGTCATCACTGAATTTGTTCAAACAATGACAAGTCCTTGAGATTGAACTCTAGCTCTGGCAGCTACCAGCTTGGTCAATTACTTAACCCCTCTCTATTTCCATTTCCTCACATGCACGTGAGTTCAGTAACACGTATGTTGTAAGATTGTTTGGAGGACTTGATGGTTCTTGGGCTGAAACACCTCTTGATAGTTGAAGGTGTTTTGTTTATAGAATGTGATCTTAATTAGGTCATGTTTTCCAATGTGTCACGACATTATGCCTGTAAGGTGGAGAAGCTGTGTTTTGCTAACATGACTTGCAACCGTAAAGTGGGGCTCCATCATCTTTAAATAATACATTTAAGACTGCACAGCTATTTTATCAGGTCTTAGGCCAGTGATAATTTTGTTAAAACCACAACTACTTACATTAATGGAAAATGAGTTAAATAGATTACCCTAATTTTTAGATTTATTCTGGAAAATCAGACACCAAAAATAACTGCTGCTATTAATATTTACAAGAATATTATTCTTGGAGTCTTTACACTTGTGGGGATTGCTGCCGTTATTATCATATCACTTTCTTTCTTTCTCATTAATAAAATAGAGAAAAATCATACAAATAATTTTAATTAATCATTTCCTGTATGCATTAATTCAATATTTCACTGTCTACTCTGACCATAGTGCATGAGTAAGCACAAAAAGAGCAGATTCTCTATTAAGAGGTTGGCAGCCTAGTAGGTAAGATAAAGCTTATGTTCAAAGTATGTAAAATGAAAGTATTCAATATCAAAATGAGTTTGATGCTCACAGCTAATGTTGGAGGAGCTAAGAGAATACTGGAACCACTGGCAAAGCTTTCACAGTGGGCCCTTTGACTGCACCCACAAAGTTTTGCCTTCATGGGGTGACCAGATGCCCTGCCTGGCCCAGCCAAGTCTCATTTTTTGTTTTGCACCTTTTTAAAAGTTATAATTATTAAATATGTTCCTTTCACTCTCAAAGGTTGTATGGTCACTCCATGAACAGGCCAAAGGATAGTCATTCTACATGAAAAATTCAGCTTGGTTGGAGAAGGGGACAGGTATGGCAGGTAGAACACTGAACAGCTCTGTTGTTCAGAGACTGAGTTTTGGGTCCAGAGATCTGGCAACTTGACACTGAGCTAGTAAAGGACCTTGGCTACCAAAGGACAAGGGAGTCTGTGATTTCTTCTTTTTTCTTCCCCCGTTCACTGATATTAGAGTTAGCCCTTAAAGCCACCTAAATTCAATACAAAGGCAATTTCTTGCAGCTTAAAGATGCAATATAATATGACCATATGCAGACCCTGACAATATATTTGCAATTTGTAATTTTAAATAGTAAATCCTTGTCAATAGAAAAAGAGAAATCAGAGAAAGGTTTTCAAAATCTAATTACAACAATAGCTTGCAGCCTTGAATTTGGCAAGTTGGCAATCCATATGGAATGAAGATGAGATCCCAGACTGAGATTTAATGCCAAAAGATCCTTCTTTTCTTCTGTGAGTATATTTCACCCTGATTCCTGCAACACACTCTGGATTAGGGACAGTATCGGTCTACTCATTTGCAATAGTGATGGAAAGACCTTCAGAATGCAAGGTAGGTCAGCCAGGGGCATCTTTCCCTCTATGATCAGATAGAAAAATAACAAACCAAGATAAAGAGCTTTTAAAGCGATCACTTTGGAGCTTCCATGAAGACTTCTTTAATACTATTTAACATGATTTTCAGACCTTTCAAACCACAATTTTATTGCGCTTAGTCTAATTTCTTGTGTTGGAGCAAGATGCACCTGTTATATTTGCCAAAAATTGTACACTATGAAATATTTAATACCATCTTTAACAAAGAATAAACAAACTCTCCATAAATGACATTCTGGGAATGTGGGAAGTCCTACTTATCACCTCTCCAAAATGTAATGGACTCGGCACACAATATTTTTATATTTTTGTAAATATCTTAAAGAGTTATTCCCCATTTAATCTTCTTGGACACTAGCAAAGTGGGCATCGCTATCCCATCTTAGAGAAGAGGGTGAGGATGCCCGGAGATGAGGAGTTATGTGCTCTGAGCCACACGGTCCTCAGTTCGACTTGGCACTATGACAAAAGATCTGCTTGACCTCAAAGCCCACAGAGTTCTCCTTGCTTTTCACTAGCTTTAGAGCTCCAACCCTGACAAGAATTTAACTCGTGAATGTAACCACCTCTGAAGAAGAATTATACCTTCATCTCCTGCTTAATGTGAGAGCATTTTTTCTTAGCCTGTCTTATCATCAGATTTTGAAGGCGGCACTGACGTTGGTGTCAAGGAGCCCTGAGTTCCAAAAATGATCTGATCTTTGTGAACTGGGTGATGTGGAGGAAGGGTATGTGTGTGTGTGTATGTGTGTGTGTGTGTGTGTGTGTGTGTTTTAACATTGCTGTGTTTCAGTTTTCTCATCTGTACAGTGGGACCAGTAAGGCTGATAAACCCAAAATGTAATGGACCTGGCATACAACAGTCATTCAGTATATTGTAACTCTATGACTGTGCCTTTCCTTCTTACCTCACCACCTACTTTTGCTTCTAGAAGAAGTTGTAAAGCATGGAATTTGCTAATTTCAAAACGGAGTTAAGCTCATATTCTTAAAAGAGCTACAGAGAAAGAGGGAATGTGAGATGAAGGAGAAATTGCTCTCTTGGGCCAGGATTTATCTTAGATTGACTGTTGTGCTTGCAGATACCATGGAGTGTTCATGGAGATGAACACTTTATACTTGGCCTGATAAATAGAAACAATTTTACCAGAATCATTCAATATGCAAACACTTTAAAAATAAGCAAGAGCTGTTACGACTTTAAATATATCTGTGCCTGACAGCCTGCCTAATGCTTCACGATTTAATTAGTAATATCATTTCCCTGGACTTAAGGTTATCAATCATGTTACAGTTATTTCATTTCTGGCTGTCTAAATATAGCTGGATAGGGTTCTGGCATTGTTCCCTTCGCAAAGATGAGTGAAAATTTTCAAGGAGAAAATGGCGGCAGGAAGAAATAAGACCACTGTGTATAACGAGTCATGAATCTGGTTCACCAAGTAATTCCATCTTTAATAAATCCACAGCTATTTAGCATCTCCTCTCTTGCCATCATGAATTAGCTGATATGAAACTTCCAGTAGAAAGCTTACAAAAGAGCTGAGGAGGAAAAATGAACATACAAAAGCCAATTAATCTAATTAATAGTGGTAATAGTACCATGCATCTGTCTCGTACAGTTCACAGCAGGCACTTCTGCAGAAGTGATTTTATTTAACCTCATTTAATTAGCGTTAAGTGCTAAATTGTTTGGTACACACTATAAAACTCAGCTGATGTTCATATAAAGGAAAGATCAATGTGGACTGCAGTGACAGGAAAAGCTTCGGGTCTCGATGTGGGCTGCAAAAGTTGGTGGCATCGGATAGCTCAGGGGAGGTTGGGGGGTGGGGACAATCAGTTCCCTCTGGTGCCTCTCAGAACTTAAAATACCTCACAATTTTCCCATCTGTAGACAGTCTGAAAGCCCAGTTCAGCATTTGACCACCAAGACATGTGCTTTTACTTTTGCATCGCTCCTCGGTGATGATGAAAATCCTGGAAGTCAGACATAAGCAGTAATTGTGTTGACTGTGCAGACCTACCAATCATGCACAGCATTCTCTCCTGCAGCTTGATTTCCTTGGCTGTGCTGACGTCGATGAAACCAAAATACAGAAAAAGGAGAAAGACTCTGGCATATTTCGGGAACAAAAGTATGGTAAACAGGGAAGGAAAACGTACTCATGTGAGTTAGCAGACCAGCTGGGGAGGAAGCTTTGTGCTTTTTGGTCAATAGTTTGCATATAAGTATGGTTTTTTTTTTCTAAGCAAGAAAGAGGAATTTATTGAGAGTATAGAGAAGCTCCCACAGTGGGAGGGTACCCGAAGGGGTTGCCCCTAATGTAGGATTTAAAGGGTCAGTCTGTGCCTAATAAGACTAAGTTAAGACTCTCAGAGAAGGCTTATTTTATTTTATTAAATTCAAAGCAAAGGCCACCAGTGTGTGTGTGTGTGTGTGTGTGTGTGTGTGTGTGTGTGTGGCCCCAAGACCAAAAGCTTCCTTTCAAGATTCAGAAATGTTGCCAGTTAGATGGAAGTGGCCCAGGCAAGGAATATATTGAACCTCCTGAGTGATCCAAATCTGTTACACAGATGAGCAACTATCGTGGCATTATCATTAACAACTTTCTTACTCCAAAATTTACCCTCAAACAACACCAGACAGAAGATCCAACAGAGACTCCCACGTGTCCTCATCTTCGGAAAATAAGCATTTTGAAAACATGACCGTGGTATGGGTGATTTTGTGCCTAGGGACTTCTTTGAAGTCATTTAACAAGAAAAACAACACATTTGCCTTCTTTCAGGTCGGATCCACTTTTTTCTCATGTCAGATCAGTATTCCTGCTCTTTAAACACACTGCATCTTTTCTGCTTCCATTCATGACGTTCCTCCCAACTGCACAACGGTGGTTGAAAACTTGTCTGGATGTCTCCAAGTCTACATTGTAGCGGAAGCTCTGTCCTTGACCTTGGGGTTGTTCGTTTGGGATAGTTTAGATAACTGTCCTGCACCCCAGTTTCCTCGCCTATAAAATTAGCTAGTTAGACAAGATAGTTCCTGTACTTTACTAGTATTTCCTAGGACTACCCTTCTTTTATAAGTCTATTCACAGACTGTCTTTTAAGATAGAACTTATATCCTGAGTTTTAAAGAAATGCCTGTCCAACCCTGACTTGGTTTTCTTTCCCTTACCTGCCACTTCATCATGTACCAGGGATGTCAACCCTGTCTCCCTAGCTCACCTTTGCTTCTGTCTCCAATGCCCTTCTGAGTTTTTTTGGTTTTTCTGTCCTTTGCAACTTTGCCTAGGCTCTGGAAGATGATGAACAGTTTGGTTGAGGAGCATCTTCTCGGGGCTTCCATAGAAACCTCTAGTCACAGTTATCATGAGACATCGCTTCTACCCCTGTATCATAATTGCTGTATCTGTCACTTGAATCAGACTCTGACATTTCCAGTGGCTGATGCTCAATCCCCAGAGCGGTGGTTCTCAAACTTGGTTGCATAGTAGTGATCTGGGGGAACATTAAATATCCCAAAGCTCAGGTAAATTCACAAAGCAATTTAATTAGATACTATGGAGCAGAGTCCAGCCGTGAGTATTTTTAGGTACCCAGGTGGTTCCAAGTCTGAGAAAACTGCTTGACAGTGTCCAACATTAAAGTATTCGGTGATTGTTAATGAATGGATACATTATTCCTGGATGAAAAGAGTCTACAATAGTTTCTTCACTTTCTTTTTGTTCACTGTAGTTTCTGCCCATACACTTTGAGGTTTTGATTTTATTAAATAAAATGCTATGTTATAGTCTATGTTAAATCACTTTTGCATAGGGCATGACACCCATCACCCATGTAGAATTTGACTGGTGAGCTTGTTTTGAATGAAGCGTACGATCAGCCATTCAGTCCCATAATGCTACAGAAAAAAAAATCTTAAAAATTAAAAGTGTTTTTTTTTCTTCTACCGATGTAGACAGGATATACTCTTTCTATCAAAATGTACGGTACAGACTGTGTGCCCACTACGTATCATGGATTACTCTAAGGCTAGGTGTAAGATAGAGGTAAGAAAGCAAGCCCCTTGCTTTTAAGGAATGTTCATTCTCGTTGGAAAATGGAGACAGAAAATAAGTGATCAAAAGCATGAGTAATGCAGACATTTCAGCTTAACAGCACCAAGAGGACGATGAAGCAGGGGTACTCTGATGAGAATGAGGGGGACATTCCTTTCTTTTAGGTGGTTAGGAAACTCTCCGGATAGATGACGCTGGAACTGACACAGAATGGCAGGAAAAGTCAGCCTCAAAGGCTGGGAGCAGAGAGTGCTCCAGGCAGAGAAAGCAGAAGGTACAAAGGTCCCAAAGAGAAACCCACAGAAAGAAGTCCAGTGTGACTCTCTACAGTATTCGCTGGTTAGACAGAATTCTCACACTTTGCATTCTCCCAGGTCCCAAGCAGCACTGAATGCATGAAAGAAGATTTGGGGCCAGATAGACCTGGACCAAATTTTCCTGACACCATCTACTAGAAGATCTGTGATGAAGGACAAATTACAAGGAGAAGAAAACCGAGCAGACACTGGACCATCTAAAATACAGGTGGAATTTGTGTGTGGGTTATTACGAAGATTAAATGAGATATGCGAATGAATCCTCAGCCCATGGATGGCACTCAGCAAATGCTGGTACTCTCCGTCTTCCTTATCAGTCCTCCCTCCTTGTCGTATAGCAGCTCGCCACAAGTCTTGCAGGAGGCAGCTTGGATTAAGAAGTATGAGCTGCTAGCAGAGACCTAATTTTTCCTTGACCTTCCACTACCCTTATTGCCCTCCAGACACTCTCTCCGTGTTCTCTTGAGGGCTTAAAATTCCCACAAGCAGACTGGGTCATGATGGTTTACAAAGTGAACTGGCTTACTGTCATGTCACTTCCTTACTGGAAAACAAGGCTCGGTATTTGTGATCCTTTTTATTATCCTTCCATCTGACAGAGGTGTCCCCTGGAAGGGACAGGTCTGAGAATGACTTGTCAACTCTTCTAAGTTGAATGCAAGACATGTAGTTTGCACAAATGACAAGCTGCTGGGGCAGGTGTTGTGGCTTTTTAGATGCTGCAGATATCAAAACATTGAAGGGGATATATTTGACTTTGCAGGTTTTGTGTGTATGTGTGTGTGTGTGTGTGTGTGTGTGTGTGTATGTGTAGGATGTGTGCAGGCATTTATGTATATATATTATATGTGCGTGCACACTTCATAATAACCCCTACACAAATTCCACCTGTATTTTAGAAGGTCCACTTACATTGCATGTACATATACACACCCATTTCATGCCCAAATATATAGAGATACCTAGATATAGTCTAAATTACTTGTTTGCATGATCATAGCCTTTATTTTTCATCTTGTCTCAAAATGACTGAAAGAAAAATGGGTTTAAGAGATAACAGTGGTCTCTTTTTAAAAAGAAGACATCGACCAATGATTCTCAACTTGACCACATACCAGAATCTCTTGGGGAATTTGTGAAAACTCATATTTCTGTGACCGACTCCAAAAATTTCTCAATTATTCTGTCTTGGGTGAGGCCTAAGATTTTGCATTCGACAACCACTGTTTCAAGCGATTTGTTCGCTTTTGTTCCTGAGTGCAGAAGAGTGGAGTAGTCAGTAAGAATTTCTAAAGGAGTAGGGATAATGGAAGGAAATGCACTTCTCCGAAACAAGGCCTTTTTAGTATGAGTATCGTCTGGTTTGAAAATACATTGTCTTAAATACTTACCAAATTAATATACTTCATTACATTTATTTTCCTTTTTCTCCATCCTAACCCTTTACCACAACCAGCCTGGATAATTTAGGAGTCAGTGCTTCTTGTTGTAAGTTGAGATAATGAACTGGCCCTACAAAAATGCATTGAGCACACACTTTGTGTGATGCACTGCCCTAGGAGTTGGCGATACATATAGTCAAATCTCTGCCCCTACAGAGTTTATATTCTCATAAGGGTGATAACCGAGAGACAAGACAATCAAATAGAATATATAGAGAGTGATAGAAAAACATTAGGTGGGATTAGGAAGTGTGAGGAGAGGTGACGCTTAGGTGAGGCGCCAGAGTAGGCCTCAGATTCCTGTCCTAGGAAGATGTACATTCTGGCGTAGTTTGCGTCCTCTGAAAGCTCAATCAGAAAATAAGATGGAAATAGGAATAACAAGATGAAGCAACACTTTGAAAATAATGTTGACACTATGGTTTGTAGCACTCTGAGGGGGGAAGTGGGAAAGAGAGAAAGTGTTTCACTGACTGTCTTCCACTTTAAGGGCAATAAAGTGGAAATATTGGCAGAACATGCCAAAGGCCAATTCAAAGATCTGTGTCTAAAATTGCAACCATGTTTAATTTTTTTGAAGTCCTGCCTTGTCCTTATCCACCCTCGATTCAATCTAGTTTAATGGCAATCAGCTGTCTGGGCGCGAAAGACAAAGTTTGACTCTGAAACTTGTGCTACTTTAAAACACATGACTCCGGAAGCAACGGCAGGAAGAATATCACAGAGGACCTTTGCCAGGAAGGACATCCACTCCTTTCATGTGGTCCGAACAGAAACTCTAGTAAAAGAAAATTATTAATAGGCAAATCCACCATTCTGAATAGAAACATTGCCCCAAATTTCTAGGCGCTCTGGGCTACGCATTTAAATTTATGTAAAAATGGAACCATTCATCCTTTAGGAAAAACCCCACCGCCATGACCTAGCTTGAAGTATCTGTAGTGCTTTGTGAACAGGTGGTGAGCTGTGTTGAGTCACCAAAGGAAAAGGAAACAACAGAGCTCACCTCAGGGGACGGAGTGCATGGATGCAGTGAAATAAAGTATGGATGTCCAGCTGCTAGCCTTGTTCCTGTCATCTCCTCCCTTCTCTTTGAGTCTTTTGTGTCAATAATTGGGCAGAGGAGAACTTCATCCTATCCCCTCCTTCACTCCCCACAGAAAGTAACAGGTCATCTGCTCCTGCGGCGAGGACTGTGATACCAGGACTCACCCCTGCAGCACGTCCCTTCTGCCTTACCTTTTACAGCTTGAACACCTGGTGCCCACTTTATTCCTGTACCAAATGGTCGGGAGGAACTACAACCTGGATTTTCCTTCTATGGCCACATTTGCTACATTTTCCCTCATTACCGAAAAATAAAACCAAAACTAACTCTGTAAGCATTTCATGTTTTTTTCTTCATTGTTTGTGTTAACTGAGGTAAGATATAAAGATAAAGAAATTAACATCGATTGGGCATCAACTATGTGCTAAGCATTGCACATTTCCAACTCGCACAGTTTGGTCTCAAGACTCTTGTAAGGAAGGCAATCATTTCTTGGAGGAGGAATCTGAGTTACAGAGAACATAAGTAAAATGTCTGAGGTCACACATTTAGTAAATAATAGCAGTGCCATGTTACGCCCAGGTCTGTCTGACTTCAGAATCCTTGGTCTTTTTCTACTTCTAGCTTGCCTATACCTCTGCCAGGATCCCAATCTGTTTTGTTTTCAAAATGTATTACTCTTTCAATTTCATCCAAAAGTGGAGGGCTAGCTCTTACTTGGTCAGAAGGTCAATAATTTTTATGCTAAAAGTCTTTGCTTTCAATCCCTTGGCTTTCAGTCACAGATTTCTAAGCCTGGTGACTTTTAAAATTTTTAACTCTTAGTATGTCCATGATTTATGAGACTTCTATGAATTCAATAAAGTCTGAAGCAAAGTGTTAGTAAACTTAATTACATGGGGGGTGTCTACTTGGTGATAGTTCACTGAGTTATATATCTATGATTTTTGCATTTTTCTATATATGTGTCATGCTTTAATAAAAAAATTAAAATATATTAATAAACTGATCTTAGTAATATATAATAACTATATAGAGAGATTCCTTGATTTTATATATTATAGGATAATATATGCTATTATAATATTATAATATCTACATATGTCTAGATCTCTGTAGGTACATTAGGCTACATAAAGATCTAGTAATCAATATGGATTAACTTTAAAAATGCAAGGTTGGCTTAAGATTTGAAAATTAACCAGTGTAATTAATTATATTAATGAGGCCGGGCTCAGTGGCTCAGCCTGTAATCCCGTGCTTTGGGAGGCTGAGGTGAGTGGATTGCCTGAGCCCGCGGGTTCGAGACCCACCTGGGCAACTTGGTGAGACCGCATCTCTACAGCAAATCAAAAAATGAGCCGGGCATGATAGCGCACGCCTGTAGTTCCGGCTACTTGGAAGGCTGAGGCGGAAGGATCGCCGGAGCCCAGCAGGTCGAGGCTGAGGTTGCCGGGAGCGGCCACTGCACTGCAGTTTGGGCGATAAAGTGAGACTCCAACTCGAAAAAAAAAAACCAAAAACCAAAACAAAACAAAAAACAATTATATTAATGAAATAAAAATATGTCAGATGCAGAAAAATCATTATAATATTCATATTCAATATTATAAACATATGTACAGATTATATATACACATATAAAGAGGGTGTTACATATATTTTTCAAATTATTTAGTTTGGCAAGTGTATCTACAAACATATCTAACCAGACTCATATTTGTTGATGAAATTTTGAAAGATTTTATATCGTGATCAGGAGTGGAGAAAGTTGTCTATAATTCTTACTTCTACTAGACACTGTACTGAGGGTTCTACCCCGTGCATTAAGGCAAGAAAATGATTTAAACATTAGAATCAGAAAGAAAAATAAATAAATGCCATTAATCATGGATGGTATGATTATATACACAGAAAATCTGATAAAATCCATAAATAAATTATTAGAATTCATGAGGTTTAGCAAGGCTGGTGAATTCAAGGTCAATTTACAAAAATACATTTACTTCTGGATACTAGCAACAATTAGAAGATCCTGTCTGCAAATAAGATACAATTTATAATGTATCATAAAAATACAAAACAGCTAAAAATAAATATAACTAAAGAAGCATAGTGTTATATTGAGAAAACTCTGAAACATCACTGAATAAAGCAGGCAAGAAAATCTAAACAAATGAAGAGAGATAGACCAGTTTCATTGACTTGTGACTTAATGTTGTAAAGATGTCAGTTATCCCCAAATTAATTATATTTACTGATTTTCTGCAATCCCTATCAATATCACATGTTCTGTTTTGAAATTTGACAAGTTGATTCTAAAATATGTATAAAAGTTTAAAAATAATTAGATGGAAAACAGTTAACGAGTCTCTTGAATAAGGTAAGGGAACATTTTTCTCTTATCTACCAAGAATCATTATAACTACAGGAATTAGGAGCATGCGATGTTGGCTCAAGGTTAGGCAAATAGGCCAGTGGAACAGAATCGGAAATCTAGAAATAGACCCATATATATAGACACTTGATTTATAACAAAGGTGACACCGTAAAGCAGCGAGAAAGTGGTGTTTTCATTGGTATGGGACAACTGGAAGAAATAAAACAAAATGTGACCTTACTCCATATAATCCATAAAAATACATTTCAAAAGGATTATAGATATGAATGTGAAAGGCACAGCAATAATGCTTCTAGATAATAGAATATCTTATGCTTTCTTAAGATACAAGATGCTATAAAGAAATAAGTTGCTAAATTAGGTCATTCAAATCAAGAACTTCTGTTTGAATTTATATATATTAATTATAAACGACTAAACAAACACACAACAGAATGGGAGGAGGTATTTGCAACACCAAATAGGTCAAAGGCTCCAGTGCACAATATGAAAAGAATTCCTACAAATAAAAAAAAGGAAATACATAGTTCAATAGATGGGATAAGACTTTAACAGGTCTAGTGTTTCGTTGACTCAGTGTGGGGGGTACAGGGTGATTCTTCTATTTAAATGTTAAATAAAGATTTTTTTAAAACTTTTTCTAAGTGAAAAATGTAACACATACACAGAAAAGTGCACAGAAATTTTTAAGACTTATCACACATAATTCACTGTATGATTTATTTTTTTACTGTTGGTATTCATTTGAAGTGTTTCCAGTTTCTAGCGGCAATGAACCATACTGTGATAAGCACGGACGTGAAATTCAGAGGAATGTACACGTGGGAGTGAAATTGTTGACTCATAGGACATGAGTATGCACATTTTAAATTTTAGTGGTAATAGCAAACTGTTCTACAAATTAATTGTGGATACTTATATGTGTAAGTAGTGTTCCAGCTTTCTAACTCTTGATATTGTCAGGTTTAATTAAAATAATTTTTTAGGCATTCTATTGATTACATATGAAATCTTTTGTGTGACTTTTCCTAGATATTAATGGAAATAATAATCGACCTGTATTGCTACAAACAACAACTGGAAACAACCTCAGAGGAACGTAATATTGTACAAAGGAAGCCAAACAAAAAATAACGCATTATATTTATAGAGTTAAAAATCTATAGTGTTTAGGGAGGCTTGCTGCAGAGGTAAAACTACAATGAAAAGAATAAAAATGGTGACTGCAACAGTACGGGTGGTGTTTACCTTTTAGGGGAACGCAGGTGTTATGTGGATTAGTTTGGGGCTTCTGGATGCTGGCAATGTTTTCGTTCTCAACATGGATGGTACCTACACAGGTAATCACTTTGCCACAAATCATTAAGCTAAACATTTTTGCACTGTGGATTTATCTTTAGGAGCACAAAATTTGATCAACATTAAAAAGGATAAACACCAAATTCAACAAATAGACTAAATTGAAACACACCAGGAAGTCTATGTCTAACTTTGCCAGTAACCTGTAAGAGAAACAGAAGACTAGCATCAAACTGCCATCTCTAAGGGGCGTGTGACAAACTGGTCCAGCTAACATGCATTCTCCGAGCAAAGGAGGCAATCAGAACATCTCTTAGATCAAAATATGAGGCTTTTGGTCAGAAGGAGAGCTATGTTTTACGTCTGAGACAAAGTTATGAATTTCCATATCCAAACAGTCCACGTAGGAGAACCTGAGGCAAGTATGAGGAGTGAAAGTGGAAAAACAGTCTTTAAGAATTAAGGAAACTGCTATCAAGGACTGACCAGCCAAAATTAATAGAAAGGGAATCTGTGAATGAGTCCAACCAGTGAAAGACATTGCTCTGTTCATTTCAAGTGGACAAGCCAGATTTATGAACAAGCCGGAATGGAGCAGAAATCTTCTCGGTCTTTGCCTTCAAGGAGTTTAAAGTTTGCTTGGGAGGACACGTGGAACTCCTCTATTAAATTCATAACAGCACAAGAATCCAGCAACCTTCCATAGATGGGACGACCTCATGCCTACCTAGGGAGAAATCCCTGTCAGTTTCTTGCTCATCGGGTATGTCTTCTGGGACAGAGGTGGGAAGGACTGGACCAGCCCCAGAGCGGTGTGTGTGCTGAGTTATGAAATGATGAAAAACTCACAGATACAGTATAGTGACTCAGAGCTTTGTGTTTAGAGAAATTGTGAAGTCAAGAATGAAAGTTGTTATTTGGAAGAAAGACCCACTGTATGGTTTAAGTGAAGAAGGGCTAAAAAGAAAACAACAGGGTGTTATAGAAGTTTTTATGTCATCCCCAATAAATTGCCTCTGTTGGTCCTTGGAGTTTTGGATGTTGATATTTCTTTTTGTGGCAGCCTTTCTGGTTTTGTTTTATCCATGCTGTGGCTTCTTCGTGAGGGCTGTGTTTAGTTATCCACAACATTTACGGAGCCTAAAGAAGGCTTACAATGACTTGGATTTCTAGGGGACAGCAATAACTTTATAGTCCATGAATTATCGAATACACACTGTACCAGGCTCACCTTAAGGGACCCAGAGATCACTAGCAATGTTAGAATCAGTCATGACAGTCTGGAAATCTATAAGACGACCCACCCGCCATCTCATAGCCCGGAAAGTAGACTCAAGTTTGTCGGCAATCACAGATACTACATGTAATTTCACTTTAGGATATGCAGCTACACTTTAGCATGCTTTCATAATGGGTTTCTAGCAGTCCCAGAAATCGGAATTCACTCTAAACTCTCAAGAGTTCCTCCTTTTTTTTGTGTTCTTCCTTTGCTCACAGTGGCCTTTCCCAAGTGTGTGTGGAATTTGCCCAAATTTCATTTCATTTTTTGATTGTCTGCCAGGCAGATAATAACAGGCATCTGATCAAGGGTTGAGTTAAGTGTTCCATCCAGCAGTATTTATGCTACATAAATTATTCATACAATACCACCCTGGACAAATCGCACTTTGATTATACAGTCATTTTTCAGTCCATTCATTTACCAGACAAGTAGCGATCACGGGAGATCAGAGGAGCCACACTTGTGAATCGATAATGAACTTGGGCTCTTCACCTACTCTGTGTCCTCGACTCCTTTCTGGTGGTGAACTCTCTAGCAAGGGCCTTTGTGAAGATCAAATGAAGTAATAGATGTGAAAGTTCTTTGAATGGCAAGTGTACTGAATAAATAGAGGCAGTTATCCTTGGAAGGTACACTCTTGAAGTAGAATACTTTGGGGTCACATGGACCTGTCTTTAAATGGCGACCATTTTATATGACCCTGTGAAGCTACTCAAGCTATCTGAGCCTCAATTTTATTGTCTGTAAAATGCGGATACCAACAGTCCTCTTGGAGGGAGTAGAAGGAGGAAGAAAAATCACATATATAAAATGCCAGCACCTTGCCTCGTCTATGACAAGTATTCAATAGACAGTCTTCTCTTTTCTATGGCTCTTTGACAACAGCGTTATGAATATTATTTTTCCCTGTTTATTTAATTGAATGTGCATATGCACTTTGCTGCCACTTTGATTCTAAGCTCCTGAAAAATGACTCTTCTTGGTTCTTTTAACTTCCCTCTCTCCCAGGGCCAAATACATGCATGTCAATTCATTGACTGTAAGAGTCCACAGATAAGTTCAAAGTGGAATCTCCAGTCCGCGCACTACTTATCTTTGCATATACGTCCTCACTTCTAAATACGAATCCCTGTGTCCACGCTTATGTACAGTTGGTGTAATGGGAAGATGCCATGCAAAGGTTTACAGATGTTTCCACTGAGTTCATAACAGAAGAATCAAAACCTGGAGAGGTAGTTTAATGACTGGGCCTACTGAAGGAAGTAAATAACAAAAATTTGGTTGCTGGCCCCTCCACATGTTCACCTTACCTAGAATAATTTGCAATCTTACTTTTGAGCACTTCTTTTCTTTTTTTAAAAAATGAAAAGTTTATTTAAAAGTAAATTAGAGAAAGAGAAGGGAGAGAGAAGATTCACCTTCCCAAGGTGGGGGAGAGGGCCAAAGCCAGGAAGCGTGGTGACAGCCATGGCTCAAAAAGCACATGGCCACACCAGAGTCTAGCAAGGCGATGGCCCGAGCACTTCTTATAATTCCATGCAGTTATGCCCTAATAGTTAGAGCCATTGGTAAGATCGCCTTGTACGTAAATTACGTCCAGGACCAAATACATGATTTAAGGAGCTCAATGCAAAATGAAAATATGCATTCTTTATTCAAAAACCAGAAAAAAAAAGTTTCATTAAATGTGCTAAAATCCATATACATATGTTTTACTTTCTTCCAAGTATCTCTCTTAGCCTGTTGTCGTGTGTTTTTTTTTTTTTCCAATCTGCTGTTTAATGTCCTGCTCTGTCAGGCAAGGGGAGACTCACAGGTACCCCGGGGCCAGGGCTGCGACTTGGCCAGCCGCACATGTGGCTTCCCAGCTGGCAGTTTACCCATCCTGTCAGCTGCCTAACAGATGCACCATGAGCAGGTGGGAAAGTCAATCTCTGCTTCCCTGGGCCTGCTACCCAGTACCTGGAGGATGGGTGTTTCCTAAAGGACAGCAGCCTCCGTCCCAGGACACGCCTGTCATCTGAACTGAGAGTAGATAAGAGGTTTACCTCTACAGAGTCAACTGCCTGGTGTTGCCAGCCTGGGAAGGGACATCCCTAAGATGCCATGCAAAGGTTTACAGATAACAAAATAGTTGGTTGCTGGCCAACATGAGGTCAGCAGAAGCAGTAGGTAGAAAAGCTGTCAGCCTAAAACTGACCTGTGAGGTGACACTCTAAGGCCCCAATGTGTGTCCATATGTCTTATGAGACATCAATTACAAAATATACATTCTAAGATAAAATTATTAACGGTTTCCAACTAGGGGCCCTTCAGAGCTTGGGTCTTGTATGATTGCATTGGGTACTGGCTCAGGAAGCTGCCTCTGATATGACTTCATATGACTTTACTTTTTTGGGATTCCCTTACTTATATCAGGATGTATGCTACTACTTGATACGTTTCTGGAAAGTTCTCATTCTATGCTTCCTATGTGATGGTGGCTTGGGAATAATCCCGTTTGTTAGAATCATGGGAATATAAATTGAATACAGGCTTGAATGAGAGACTAAGAATATCTCCTATAAGAAGCACACATGAGTTTATAAACTCAATTTGGAAAAATAAATTCTAGTCACTTTTTTGTTTTTGATATGTATTAAGGAAGCTGCTGCTAATTTACACTGGAGAAATGGTTCTCCAGTGAAGGGTTTCCACAAATTGGTGTGACTCGAAACAGCACACAGTGTGGCAAATAAACAGTTTTGAATACTATCTAAGGGATTAAATCTGAGAATCTTTCATCTTGAACAGATTTAAAAAGTGCTTTGCTTATGTACTTAGCATAAGACAGAGTAAAGTAGGTATTTTACCCTTCTTTTCTGAGAATTTACAGAGTGTAGGAGCAACAATATAATCAATAAACTTTATTACAAACACCAACAATACAGAGACGGCATGGAGAAGAAAGATGGAGAGGGCAAAGAGGTTGAAGGTGGGGGGAAGCATCTTTGATGCTCCTCATTGTCTAAAGATGGTCCTTAAACACTCACATTTAAAGTAATAGAAGAGTAAGTATTTTAATATTTCAAAGGTAAACACTCAAAAGGAGAACGTGATTAAAACAAAAAAATCAGGTGACCGTTAAGTTCAAGTTAGGGGAAGGATATTGAACAGCTGTAACCAGAAATCAACAGAGAAGTTATAAAGTTACAGCTCTAACGTTAACCACAAGAATAAAAACATTAGCCTTCCAATTTTAAATAAATAAAACTTAAGCACCTGCACATACAGAGACACACATCCTTACAAGAAAGTCAAGAGAATGCAGTCAACTTGGATAAGTGTTTTTATAAAGCCCCAAGAGACTAAAGTATAATGTAAAATATTTGAACATTTAAGATCAAACACTTCGGCCCCACAATCAGCTCTATATGACTAAACTTGCCTATGAACATAAAACAAAACCAAGATTGAACAAAATCAAACCCGACTCTATAGTGTATGTTACAGACACACAAATGATTCTGACATTTTGGAAATACGATCGTGAGCAAAAGCTACTGAGATTGTTCTGGCCAACTTTGTAAAGCCAGAAAATACATTTTCCAGATTTCTCTTTTCTATATGGCTTTGAGGACAAAAGGGTCACATGGAGAGAAGATTCGAGGTGTGTTCTGGACTCCTCTAGAAGGTTTTCACGGTTAGATGCAATGACACAGTGGTAGTATGTTCCAACAATCCTCATCGTTCTTAATTTCAGGCCTAGTTCTTCTCCACGGCTGGCCCCGATAACTAACAGTGGCCTCAAGTCCATCACCAGAGACGAGCTGTGGACCCACAAGGGTGGTCACTACAGTTGACGCTGGCTTTGTTTCTCCACAAGCTCCCATTGTACAGGCCTGCTTAGTGACTGAATGTGCTTGTTTCTCACTTCAGCACCGGTCTGAAGTGTTTTATTCATAACACTTCTAACACCAGATGTGGGTTGTTCCCTCTCACCAGCCAATTCTCCAACTCTCCAGACATTAATGAATGTTCTACAATTCAACTCAATTCCAACCCTATCTACCTGGAGTTATTGTCAGATCTCACAGACTAAGGGATCGATCCTGTAAGAGTGCTATGCTTCAGATGCCAGGCACAAGTCTCTGGTTTTCACCAGTACTTTTGATTAATCAGCTGTAAAGTCAAGGATTTCCACAATCCACTCCCATTTTGATTACTTGCCAGAACTGCTCACAGAACTCAGGTAAGCATTTCACTTACTATTACTGGTTTATTATAAGGGATACAACTGAGGAACATTTAAATGGAAGAGATAAACAGGGAAAGTGTGAAAGTATGGGGGGAGGGATGCAGAGCTTCCATGATTTTGGGGGGGTGTAGCCCTCTCAATGTGTTCACCAACTCAGTAATTCTCCAAATCTCATCTGTTAGGGTTTTTAATGGAGGCTTCATTACATAAATTGATGATGAACTCAGTCTCCAGTTTCTTCCCTCTCTCCAGAGGTTGGGGGATTGGAGATGAAATTTCCAACCCTCTAACCATGCCTTGGACCTTCGAGTGCCTAGCCCTCATCTTGAGTCTTTCCAGAAGGCGCCGGCTACCAGTTGTTTGATTAGCATACAAATGGCACAATCTGGAGATTGCAAGGGTTTTAGGAGCTGTGTTTCAGAAACTGGAGCTAAAGGTCAAGTGCATATTGTTTATTATCATAATTGGTCCATGAGGACCCCTTGTCTGAGCCTCCAGCTCCTTCCACAATGATGTAAGCCGAATTCTTACAATACCAACACGATTAAAGAAAAAAAGGAAACATACAGTGAAATGCCCAGAAACAAAATAATAGCAGACTTTAATTCCTTCATTTCATTCCATGAGATATTAAATGGATAAAAGTCATATAAAGATCATCTAAGTAAAATAATTTTAAAATTAGATGCAATAGATATGTTTTATCCTCTGTAGACTGATAACTGTGATTAGACATTTTTCAGGTGATCCATAGAACAATCTCAAAAAATGACCACTAAGACAGCATCAATATGTTTTCAAACACAGAAATAATGCAAGCAATATTATTTTATCACAATGGGATAAAACTTGAGTCATATAAAAGTCAGTAAATTGATTGATTTCACCACCTAGAAATTAAATAACAACAAAAACGAAACCACAAAAATATGTTAAAACAACTCCAAGGCTAAAGAGTAAATAGCATACACCAAAACATGAAGAATATTTGTAAAATAACAGCAATGAACACAAAACATTAACATTTAAAGAATTAAGATAAAGCAATGCTGATAGAAAATGCTAAATGTATAGACAAAGATATTGTTTTTCATTAGTTTACTTGAATAGGACCGAAAAAATGATAAAACAGTATCTTAATGAAAATATTGGGAAAAATCCATTTTTTTTCATTGCTGAATGGAGTATATATTGGTGCATATTCTATGTTGGACAATTTGGTGTTATCTCTGAAAATAACAAGTATTCATTTGTTTGGATTCAGCAATCACACTTCTGGAAACTTCTTAAACATGTACTCAAACATTTGCAAAATGTCATGTTTGCAGAGTTATTTACTGCACCATTGTTTTTAATGGCAGTGATTAGTCACAGCATAAATGTCTATTAGTAGAAGATTGGTTAGAGAAATTATGATACACCCACACAATTTAATATTGCGCATCTTCAAAGAAATGAAGTGCTTTATGCACTGATCTGAAGAGATCACCAAGATGTATTGTTAAGTGGAAAAGCAAGGTGCAGAACAGTGCATTTGTATGCTAATATGTACGTATTAAAAAGGGGGAGGGTATGTCTCTATGCTCATCTATGCAGAACATTTCTGAAGGACACACAGCAACCTGAAAAGTGGTCGGTCCCAGGGAGGGGATCTGGTTTTCTAAGGGGCAGGATGTCGGGAGACTTTTAACTGCATACATTTATGTACATTGCTCGCTGTGTGCAAGGTAAATGTATTAATTACTCAAAAATAAATAAAAGCAAGGACAACAGCAACCCAATTACCAACTCCCAGAGCTATCAGTATGATAAGCTTCTATGCTGTTTTGAATGAGAAGGTAATGGGGTGGAACGAGTGATGGGCCTGGGGGATTGTGTGTAACTTCTAAAGCCTCTCTTGCTTATATTGGCTGTCAGAGTCTACCCACGGGCAAAGTGTTCTGCCTGTGTTGAGGACAGGGTGGGAGCATAAAGCAGAATCTTAAGAAGTTGTGCACTTTGCCATCGATGTGATTGTATACCATATTGTAAACAATGATGATGTTTGTAATTCACCAAATTCAATTTCACTATTAATATTGTACATATATGCTCACAATATTCAGTCCCTCTTCTGTCCAAATGGGACGCTGATATACCATCATCTTCCAAGTTCCATAAACCTCATGTGGTACTCAAGGTCATCTGCGTGCAGCCTGGGTGACCTCAGCATCTAGACTCAACATAGACCCTCTCCCACACGGCTCTTATACTCTAATTATACACAGAAAAATCCACCTGGTATTAAACATACTTTCCTGTCTTGACTCCCCTACTTTCTCACGCGTTTTCTCAGCACAGAGTCTCACATTTCTGTCCACTTGCCTGTTCCTGCATGTTCATAGTCCTTCTAATGCCGAGGACCAGTTCACACACACTCTGTAAAGTCCGCCTTAATTTCTACATCTGATACCTCTACATGCTCCCTGAAAATTGCTGTCACTCTATATTTAACTTGGGATACTTTTCATATATTGTCTTACTTGTATACATAAATCATTTCTTCTTCGAGTTTATAGATTTTTTCAGATCGAGGAGAACATTTTGTTAAAGTTTTGTGTAGCAATGAATGGGTTTTCCCATACAAAGTACACATTTAACAAGTAGATGTTTGGAGTGAATAAATGAGCAAATGAGTATTTCATGAGTATTTCTGCATATGTACATATATTCTCTTCATCTAAAGATGGTATGATGATGACAATGGTGATGGGAAAGTGGTAGTTGCTTTACTTTCCACCTAATGAAATGCATCTAGTCTTATCTCTTTTAACTTTTTAACTTGAAAGTAGAGTAATCAAGGAATTCATAAGTGCTTTTCACAGCTATAAAGGCAATAACAACAAGATTTTGCGATTGTCTCTCCACATGTCCTCTCAACTTTAAAAGCTAATATAAAAATAATCTAGTCTGAATATTGATCTACTCCTTTGTGCCAGGCACTGGGCGAGACGCTGGGGTCATTCAAACAAAAGATAAACCATTCCAAGGAGAAGGCTGTGAGCATCTGTGGCAGGGGCCGAACAAACATAGGGTGAAAACTGAGCATAAACAATGCTAGTATTTAGGGAAAAAGATTAAAAACATAGTGCAGCAAGACTTTATGCTCTTCTATCAGAGATCTACTAGCCAAATAAAAAACAAAGCAATGTTTTTCTCATCCTCATTTCCAAGATAATTATATAGGATGTCAAAAAGTAAGGGACAGTTCCAAATGCCTAACTACACCAACATTTTTTTTTTTTCTTGAGTTGGAGTCTCACTGTCGCCCAGACTGGAGTGCAGTGGCA
>NW_007252352.1:201460-224962 GCF_000164805.1 Carlito syrichta | reverse complement strand
GATTTATTGTAGAGATGAGGTCTCGCTGCCCAGGCGGGTCTGAACACGCGGGCTCAGGCCATCCACTCACCTCAGCCTCTCAAAGGCACGGGATTACAGGCTGAGCCACCGAGGCCGGCTTACACCAACTTTTATGAAGCCCATGGCTGAGAAAAGTGACTACAATTTATGATGGGTCTTAGGTAAATAAGTAGGCCAAATTATCATGGAAGCCAAGTAATTATCATTCATATCGCAATTATTGCCAGGTATTATGTTCTAATGCTTTATAATAGAACTGTTCTCATTTTAAAGAGTTGGAAAGCGAAGATTAACATGACTGGGTAACTTAGATGTGAATATTAGTTGAGATCTGTCTCTCTGTATACCCAAAAGCCTTCCAAAATCAAGTACAATTAGGACTAAAATATGCTCATTGGATTGATATCATGGAAGTCATTAGCCATCTTGACAAAAAATAATAACTTTTAATAAATGAGGTCAATGAGATAGAATATGGTGGTTATGTCACCTTTCTGAGAAAGGGGTCGTTCAATATTTCCCAGAGAATTGTGAAAGAATCGTGACTCTGTCCATCACTTCTGAGTAGGAAAAGGATACATGTTCACTTGCTGAAGAGTGAATGGAAATTTAAAAAGTAGAGACAAAAAAAAAAAAAACCTGCAATGATACTTATATTTAAGGACATATAATATGTCAGTATTTTGCTTCAAAATAAAGTAGAAAACAAAATCTGGTAATGTAGAGGAACGGGAGCTGATAATTGATGGAGCTGTGTCGTAAATATATGGAGTTTATGCTACTTTGATTTTTCCTTAAAAAGGGAAAGAAAAATATATTAGATTATATGCAAAGTAAAAATACACATTTATAACGTATCAGCATATAATAAATATACTATATGTAATACATTAATTATATTTTAATAATATATTACCAAAAAATTGTGTAGCAGCTTAGTGAAGTTAAATAATTATCACAGGCCAGATCCCTCTAGAAAACGGGAGGTGGTTTTTCAGAGTACAGACGGAGAGACCAGCTTCCCCAGAAGGGACTCCTTTCTTGGAACTGGAGCACAGGGCTTATTTGAATTTATGTAAGGAGGGTAGAGAGAAAGAAAGAAAAGAGTTAGTTTTCTCATTGCTTCCAGTTCCGCCTCTGTGACTTCTGTTGTGTTATCATATCCCTGTAGCAGAAGAGTAAACTGAACCCGAGGGACTGAGTGGCTTGCCTGAGGTGATTCCGCAAAGCCAATGAATGGGCAGAGCTGAGATGAAGAGCCCAGTCACTTAATTTCTGGCACTGTGTTTGTTTTATCTGCAAAATCGGCCAGGGTCTAGGATATGATTATCCCCTGAGGATGATTTACGTGTCTTTATTTTATTATTAAGCAATTTCAGTTGGTAGCTTCATTTATTTCTTTTAGAGGTTTACTGATTATCTTCTTTTAACTTTTTTTTTGAAAAGTGGCCCCAGGGACATGGATTAGTTCCTGTGCTTGTGGCATTGCTTTTAATATTTGCAAAAGAGAACTCAAAGGTCACTTTAAAAATACAGTCTATTTTACTTCCTTAATATTTAATTCTGGTTTTACGTGGTGGTGGAGGAAATCTGGAAACGTCAGCATTTAGGAATTCAGTTTATAGGGAGGTCACAGACTTACATGTGCAGTGTCTCCTTTGAAGACTTGCTGGCAAGTGTCTCTGGTGCCAGTTGTTGGCAAGTGTCTCTGGTGCCAGTGACACACAGTCAGAAAGCCCACCAGCTCCAGAGAGAGACAAGTTAGGCACGAGCAAGCCAAGGTCGGTGTAAGCCTGGACTACTGATCCATATGAAGAGGAATACATGTCTAGTAAAAACAGCCTTTTCTATTTGGAGAAACACTTGAAATTAGTGATCAGTGTGGAATGGCCATTAGTTACCACCATGATATCAATATCAGTTTGTTCTTTCCACCTTAGTCCGAATGTCAGAAATGTAATTGGCATAGTCTCCAAACACTCTGCTACATGGACGTGTTAGGGCTGGATTGAGTGAATAGCTAACGAAATAACTGTTCAACTTAACTTGGGAATCTGTATTTATTTGCTCTTTGGTGCCCACCGCTGAACCAGTTTATTTGTCAAAAGGAAGACTCGATAGACTGTTGGCATTCAGTGTCACTTCCTCAACTTCTTTCAAATATGCCCTTCCTTTGTGGTTGCACCCGCCCTTACCTAGCCTTTCCTAAAAGTCCTTCTCTCCTTTCCAGCTTTGGTCCTTCAGGCCCAGAAGTCAGCATCTCACTAGACGCCAAGCCTAGTGAGACAACAGAGAATTCTTTTGTTGTTGTTGTTGTTGTTGTTTTGAGTTGGAGTCTTTCTCTGTCGCCCAGACCAGAGTGCAGTGGCCGCTCCCGGCCCCCGCAGCCTCGGCCTGCTGGGCTCCGGTGATCCTTCCGCCTCAGCCTTCCGAGGAGCCGGAATTACAGGCATGTGCCACCACGCCCAGCTGATTTTTTGATTTATTGTAGAGATGAGGTCTCACTGCCCAGGCGGGTCTCGAACCCGCGGGCTCAGGCAATTCACTCACCTCAGCCTCCCAAAGGCGCGGGATGACAGGCTGAGCCACCGAGCCCGGCTCGAGAATTCTTATTAATGAGTCTGGAATCTGAAGTTAAACAGTCTGGGTTTGAGTTTGAAGTCAGCTTCTTCTACTTATTTTGTGCAAATGTGGCCAAATTACTTCATTTTTTTTTTAGTGTTCTCATCCACTAAATGAGGATGGAATTTTTCTTATAAGAAAAAATAAAACCATATAGTAAACCATTTTAAATCATCAATGTCTTATGGTAAATGATCAGAAATGCCAGCTATAATTATTTTCATTATTCTGAGCAACGTCGTTATTATGACCAGGATTCTTTTACCTCCCCAGTTGTGAGCTAGGCTCAGCCAAGCTTTATGACCCCTGCCACTTTCCCACTAAGCCATGGGTGACAAGAAGACAAGGTCTAAAACATTTCAAAAGCTATTTCTTTATTCTGTTTTCCAGCTATATTGAATGGACGATCATGATTCTTGATTCTTCTGCTCAGTTTCCCAAACTTCAACTGCCATCTCATTCTTAAGGAGAAAGTTAGTGTTTAGTGTATAGACCTGGGAAAAACTGACAGACTCTAAACAATGATAGGTTTGAATCCTGAATTAACTATTCACTTATTATACTCATTACTTATTATTATATTCAATTCTGAATAGATGATTTTGGCTTCTAATCTTACACTATTTTTCAGCTGCAATGTTTGATCATCTCAAACTCGTAGGTTATGCTGAGATTGGAACTGGATTTAAAGTGCCAATCTCAGGTCTGATACATAATTCCGTCTATAATTTTTGACTACTGGCATGTGCAGGTGCTCTGCTGGACACCAGGGCACAGATAAGTATGACAGACAACGCCCTCAGGGATCTCATTACTTGGGGGATGATAGATATCCCAAGGGAGGCAGCCGTTATAATCAGTAAGAAACCAGACAGTGTTCTGGAGGAGAGAGGCGTGGTGTCTCACCTAAGCTGTGTACGAAGAGGGGTCTGTCCTGGAGTTGGGAGTAGTTGAATCGAGACCAAAAGAGTTGGACATGTGCAGAGACCACGAAGAGCACCCTGGATGGAAGAAGAGTATAGGGGGTAAGGAACCCATCCATACCATTGGAGCTTACAGTGTGAGGAGGGACTTGGCGGAGAAGGAGTTTGAAGAGATAAGGGGGTCTCAAAGGATAGAAGTCCTTGTGTACTACGCAAAGGAGCTGGGACTTAATTCACAGACAATAGTGAGATTTCGAAAGTCGTAAGACTTCCTCAATAAATGATAACTATCTTCATCACTATCACTGCTGCTAACGGGGCAATGGGTGCAGTGTCCTCAGGCTGGTAACGATGCTGCTTTGCAGAGTTGATTTTCTCGTACCTGTGATACTGCTGCAACGGAGCTCCTGATACTATTTCCCCCTTTCTGATGCTTCCTAAAGGAATAAAATCAGATTGTCTGAGGCTGATGGCTCAAGTTGGCATCTTACTAGGTTCCCCTCCAGCAAGTCTAATCAATCCCAGGCATAGAGAGTGGGAAGCACAGGCTCAAGGTAGGGTTGCCTGAAGATGCATCTTTTTTTTTTTTTTTTTGAGTTGGAGTCTCACTCTGTCACCCAGACTGGAGTGCAGTGGCCGCTCCTGGCCACCGCAGCCTCAACCTGCTGGGTTCCGGCGATCCTTCCGCCTCAGCCTTCCAAGTAGCTGGAACTACAGGTGCACACTACCACGCCCGGCTGATATTTTGATTTATTGTAGAGATGAGGTCTTGCTGCCCAGGCGAGTCTCGAACCCGCGGGCTCAGGCAATCCACTCACCTCAGCCTCCCAAAGGCGCGGGATTACAGGCTGAGCCACCGAGCCCAGCCTCTGAAGATACATCTTAAATCCAACACTTACTAATTATGCCCATGGACAACTCTTTTTAAAAATCTGTGCATTAGTTTTCTCATCTGTAAAATGGAAATAATAATAGCACACCACCTACTAGGATTGTTTTGAGGATGAATGACTCAATACTTGTAATATCATCAGAGCCATCTCTTCCCATGGCAGGTACAGTAAACTTAATTGCTATTAGTGCTCGAAGTTGTAACAGATTCACTTCTCCTGTGAGTACAGATGATGCTTGAAAAACACAGTTTGAACTGCATGGGCCCGCTTATATGCACATTTTCTTCCACCTCTGCCACTACTGAGAGAGCAAAACCAACCTTTCTTCTTTCTCCTCCTCTGCCTATGCAACATGAAGAAAACAAAGATAACAATTTTTGTGATGATCCATTTTCACTTAGTGAAAGTAAATACATTTTCCCCTCCTTACAATTTTTCTATTGAACATTTTTCTTTAGCTTACATTATGGTAAGGATATAGCCTATAATACATATAATATACAAAATATGTGTTAATTGTTTATGTTATCAGCAAGGTTGGTCAACAGTTGGCTTCTAGTCAACAGTAAGCTGTTAAGTTTTTGGAGATTCAAAAGTTATATGTAGATTTTCAAATGTGCAAGGCACAGGGCAGGGAGCATCAGTGCTCCAACCACGCTGCTTTGTTCAAAGGTCAGTTTGTGTGCTTCAGAGGTTATCTTCACTGCTCTTCAAGTAGAACACAAAGAAACAATAGCAAGCAACCATAAGATGGTGCATTCGAAGGACCGCACAGACTCTGGCGGTGCTAGCATTTCTTTAAAAGGGGGCTTGATTCAAACGTGAGGACAGGAGGGACCTGGGAGAAGAGAGGGTTTGTTTTAATCTGTTTCTTTTAGGGCAAGCACACTGTTTTACTTAGTGAGTTTATTTAGTTGTTAATATAATAACAACTTCTTGGTGTCATCAAAGGTTGTAGAACTTGAGAGGAGGATGATTAGAAAGCAAAGTCTTCATGGTGGAGAGGGAATTGGACTGAGGACGTATGACAGAGCTTTTATTTCTTTTTTATTTTTATCTCTTTTTAAATTGTTAAGATGTGGGGTACAATTCAGGGTTAGGTATACAAACATTGATAATGCAGGCACCCTTGTTGATGAGGTATCCCCCTTCCTCCCCTAGCAGCTTCCCTCAACTGCCAATCCCACCTCTCCTCCCCTGACAATTTTCCACTATTGTCAATCCCTTTCTTATAGTATCATATTTGTTCAAGGTTCTCTTATGAGTGAGAACATGTGGTACTCTGTTCCTCTCCCATGTCCCTCCCTGCCCTCACCTTTGAATCAAGCCCCCTTTTAAAGAAATGCTAGCACCGCCAGAGTCTGTGCAGTCCTTTGAATGCACCATCTTATAGTGAGTGATCTGGTTCCTTGCTATTGTTTCTTTGTGTTCTACTTGAAGAACAGTGAAGATAACCTCTGAACCTTTGTTTCTGTGAGAGATCACTGAGTATGATCTACTCCAAATCCATCCAAGTGGCTGTGAAGTCCATATGTTTGTCCCTCTTTATGGCTGCATAATATTCCATTTTGCATATGTACCACATTTTTTAAATCCAGTCCAGCTTCGATGGGCGACATGGTTGGTTGCTTGTTTTTGCTATTGTGACTAGTTGGCAAGGATGCGGAGAAAAAGAAACACCTCTACACTGCTGGTGGGAATGCAAACTAGTGCAACCTCTTTGGAAGACAGTGCTGCGAATGCTGTAAGAACTAGAAATTGACCTTCCGTATGACCCAGCAATCCCCCTATTGGGAGTATACCCAGAAGAACTCAAATCATTCTACAAAAAAGATACCTCCACACATATGTTTGCTGTAGCTCTTTTGACAGAGCTTTAAAAAGTAGACTTTAGAATCAGGATATCTGTTCCAGAATCCCAACCGGACCTTCATCAGTTAGACTTTCCCTGGGCTGGTCACCTAACCTCTCTATATCTCATCTGAAATATAAGAATGTTTAATGTATTTTTTTCGCAGGGATAGTGTGAGAATCTGATGAGATAATACATGTGGACATATTTTATAAGCTCTAAAAGAAATACAAATTGTAGTAATTATCAGGGATAGGTCACATTTAGGTGGCATAAAAAATAGATGGACAGTTTAGTCAGACAAATACTGTGGATATATGAAAAGATTTGGCTTATTTGGAGCACAGAGAGGAAACTATTTGCCTAGAACTTGAATATATTTCACCAAATAGTTCATTGGAATAATACGATATACTTCCTATCCTTGAAGAGTGTGTGTATAGGTTAATAAGGGTGATAGACATGTGAGGGCCATGCGAGAGAGTTTGTGAGCACGAAAGAAATATGTTTGGAGATGAATGTCTATACCCCCAAAGGAATCGATCCTAGGTTGTAAGCGATGGAGTTGATTAAATCAGCATGAAGGAGTTATTGGGAGTTTTTGCATTAGAGTGGAGTAATTTAATTTAAATTAAACTCTATTTTCTCATGCACACGCACACCTCTTGTCCCCAAGGGATTTTGATGCAATCCTTTCATCAGGGCCTCTTATGGCACTAAGAATGAGTTTTGAGGGGCAGAGATATAATGGGAAAATATTAAAGCTCATTGGGTAGGTTATTTAACTAAGCACAAATGGGAACTAAAGACAACTAGTGAATGTTGAATTACTCAATAGGACAAGGATACTGGATTTGTTTTGGAGTTATAGGATGATATAGTGAGGCACAAATACTTCAAGTATATGCATGTCAAGGAAAATGGAAAAAAATGTTGGCATAACTTTTGAGAGTAAAATAGGAAGGAATGATCAGGACAGCACTTAGAAAAATCTTGAGTAGACTTTAAGAGCAATTTTGAGACAAGTGGACTTCATTGTGAATCTCTGCTCTGCTGTAGGCTCACTCTGGAACATTGAGTAAATTACTAGTTTTCCTATCTAAGTCTCAAGTTATTCATCTAGAGAAAGGGGTTAATGATGTTTATCTCACAAGGCCGCTTTAAAGATTAAAGAAATCAAGAATGAAACTGTTTACCACATTGAGTGTCATCCAGTATGATTCAATATATGTGTTGGCTGACACAAACTAAAAATAAAGAATAGAAGAAAAAAGTGCATATGGAAATGGAGAAGAAGGCAAGTTAAAAGAACTAACCCTAGAAATATGACACTGATTTCAGTGTGAGGCAGCCGAAGAGACTCATTTACCACTCATTCATAAACCATGTACCAAGTGTCTAACATGCCTCAGGCATTTTTCTGTGGAAGCAGGGATGGTAGGATTTATTTCCAGCCTCTGAAGGAGCGCATACTCCAGGGTAAGAAGAAGAGAAGGAAAATGGACAAATTGTGGTCAACATTATAAAGGCAGGGTGCTGTAGGAGCATTGAGGATGGCAGCTCAGTGTCCACCCTGGCTGATTATTTCTGTGGCCCCCAGTGTGTTGATTTTCCCTGTACTGTTCCCCAGCCTCACTCTGATTCCTGGTGAGGTAGCCCTTCCTTATTGGTAGGCAACGCCAATCTCAAGAGAGTAACCATCAGATCTAGTGCCTATCTCACTCCCAGACTTACAATCCACAATGAGTACTACCTGGCACTATGCATCTCTTAATTTCCAGACTCCACTCCCTCCTAGTTCCTGTGTAATTTCCAGACTCCACCCCCTCCTAGTTCCTGTGGTGTCTTTGGCAATTTAAAAAAAAAAGCATCCCTTTCTCAACATATTTTGCCTCCATATATTAGAAGTGCTTTCAAATACGTTGACGAACACAAACAAACATAAAGCTTTGGGTCTATCAAGAAGTGTTGCCATGAATGTACAAATCTTTGGGGTCTCCAGCATGGAAGATGGCATCTCAGCCCAGGCAGTATTCACCTGGCAACACCAGATCCACAGCCCTGGTAGAATTCCTGTCTCCATTTTCAGATGAAAAAAAATAGAGTTCAGATAGATCAACAAAATTGTCCCAAATCACGTGACTTTGAAAGAAGCCAGAGCAAAGATTAAATACATGTAGGCCTGACTTCAAAATCCCCTCTTTCTGCTCTCTGAAACGCTGATTGCTGGAAAGTGTTAGTTACTTCTGGTGACCAATTCTGCCCTTCTCTGCAGTGAGGAAACCATTTGAGTTTGCACGTTTAGACCATTGTCTCTAATGACGCACCAACCTTCTCTGATTTATTGTGCTAAAGCACTTCCAATTCATTAGGCATTCCCTCTCTTTAGTCCTTGTTTAAAAACTCATTATTCAACATTTATCTACACCAAGCTGTATTTGCCATCCATTAGCTCTCTATTAGCCTGAGGTGTCCAAATGAGCAAATTTCTCCTCCATCAGAATGCATTGTGCCTCATTATTGGTTGTTTCCCCATAATTTAGTAGCATCTGCAAATTTCCAAGCTTGGTTTTCAACACTGAGGCTGTGATATCAGTAATACAAATCATCCAAGATAATACTGAGTTGAAATAAGCATCTTCATTTTCACCTCCATCAAGCTGACATGCGAAGACAATGCTATTAATATTGTCGTCTGTATTCCATGAGTATTTTCCCAATCTCATACCCAAGTATGGAAATTAGAGTGCAAAAATAAGTTCAAACTAGAGGTTTGCAAGCTGAAATATCAGCTGTGGCTTTGTTGTGCTTTACCTTAGCAATGTCAAATGTGCTTTAATTTTTAATGTGACTGTGTGTGCACATCCCTTCTAAATGAAAAGATTCTGTCATCACATAAATGAACTGGAAACATCTAGTGTCTAACCATTCACATTCAGACATTTACCGAGAATCATCAAGTATTCATCCAATACCAAGTCAGCTCTGAGTTATCTATGCTTCAACGATCATTATTCCTTCGAAATGCAAGTCAAAAATCTACAGACAGTAATCATAATAGGAACCACTCATCAAACTTTGGTCACATGCCAGTCTTTTCTAGAGGCTTCATGTATATTTACAATTCTTCACCACAAGCTCTCAGGTAGGCATTCTTATTTCCTATGTCATAGATAAGGACATGGAGGTAAGAAAGGAAAAGGGACTCATCAAGAGATGAGCCAGAATAAGATTCCAACACTGGCTTGTCTGACTCCATAGGCCACGCCCCAGCCAATAAACAATGAAGACTCCTTATGTAACAGTAATTATGAAATAGAAAACAAGCATGCGTTTATACAGTGCAGTGTGTAAATGGAGTAGACCCGGAGAATTGCCTTGCAGGTCTCAAAGTTACATAAATATGTGTTCCAACAAACAATTGATGCATTCTGTACTTGTCCTTGTGGACACTGGCTTTTATGACTAATCGGGAACCTTCCTTTGCACGGACACTAGGAAGCCCATGGCCAAGTTCACTAGCTCCTGTTGAACTTTCTGTTTGCATAACTATTTCCCTGTTTTGGTTTTTGCATCATATGATTTCATAATTTATTTAGTTCTTGTGGACTATTTGTACTTTTGTATACTACCGCAAATAATCTGTGAACTGAGGAAGTGTAAAATTGTATAAATAAGTGAACGATGAGGACAGATACAGAGGTGAGGGGACAAGCCCTGGTACCCCAGTCCCCAAGGTCTTTCAAGCGACTCGTTTGGAGCTTTAAATAAGTAACTACCTCAAATACTGGGCAAGTGTCTAAGGAACTGGACTATGGTGGAGGAGAAAAATGTCGCTGAGGAAACCCGAGGCCTAACCCAGCTCTGACACTCTTTCAGCTGGTGATGACTGCCACCTTTCTAGTTGAGAGTTGGAAAACTGGCCAGAATCCTGGACCGTGTTGCGCAGCCTTCAAGTTAAGAATTTTTTTGAAAGCTTTTAAAGAGTTTTTTAAAAAGAAAAAGAAGACGGAGGAAGAGGAGGAGAAACAGCAGCCCGACCGCAGTAATAAGGATAATAGGTAGCCTACAGAGCCTAAAATATTTACTATCTGATTCTTTACAAAGTTTGACAATCCCTGGACTGCTTGATGGCTATCGTCTCTTTAAGACCTTGGTTTCCTTCCACTGGCCCATAACATTGGCTTTATTCTAGTAGGCTGTTGACCTTGAATGAATCTCTTAACCTTTCTGTACATTAGTTTGTCTTCCTGTGTAATGGATATGCTATAATCTAACTTTGTAATAGGACAGTTGCAAGCCCCAGAAAGTGATCATCTGGTTAAAAGAAAGGAAGCATAAAATAATTAAAAGATGGAAGTGGGGGGCATGAGAAGTGATGTAGGGAATACTATCCATTTAAGTCCCAAAGGGTACTGGTCTAGCTGGGTACAGAAGCCAAGGGCACGCCATATGCAAAGTGGAAGGCACCACATTCCCCATAAATTTCAGGTAGTGTGCATCTGACCTACTTTGGGTTTTCAATTCAACCAGCTGGCTTAGCAGAAGCCATCTGCAGATTTACAGGCAAAGACAGTGCTGAACCGTTTTTACCGAAGGATGCAGAGCTTGCTGTCTGACTTCATGAGTTGGAACCTTTGATCTATTTTGGGGACCAGATCAAAAATGACTTTCTCCAAGCGTGTGTGGGATTCCCTACACGGACACATGTGAGGGCTCCCAAGTTGCATTGCTCCTTCCATTCACCGTGCTTTCTTCTCCCTTTGAGAGGCCCTGCCATTCATCCCGGGATATAAACCAACCGAGGTTGGGAGCCTATTGTGGACTAAATGCTTGACCTATTTTATCTCATTTAATTTTCATGGCAGCATTGTGGAGTGATTAACAAATTCCTATTTCTGTGATGATGAAACGGAGATGAAAAGTTGTGAAATAACACTCCCAGAATCACAAAGCAACAGGTGGCAAGGTCATGACTGCAAGATGCTTCTCCACCTTGTTGCTTCCCAAGTTTTAGCCATCACTCAAATCTGAGCTATACAAATCACTCCTTTTTCCTTCTCTCACATTCTGTCCATCACCCAGATCCTGGAAACCAGCCCTTGGGGCATCAATACTTCCTTCCCCCCTGCCTTAAACAAAATCCATGCCTGGGCACACTGTCTTTCCTTACTGACACCACACCTGTACTCTGCTCCATTCTACCTCCTGTTAGGTCCAATGTATATTCCTTATTCCCTACTTCACCCTCCCATGTGAGGCCTCATTGATTGATTTCCTGCTGTGTCTCTTCTGATCAGATGGGTCTGCTCTCCCCTGTTTGGGGAATCTCTCTGGGCCTCTTGCCAGGTCCTACATGTTCTCTCCCCCATGAGTTCAAACTCTACAATTCCCAGAGGTAGATTTCTTCTCTTGCCTCTCATTCGTTTAATTTCTAAAGCATGTATTATTTATTAAACTCTTACTGGTTATTTCGCTTAATTTTTTTTTTAAGGGAAATTAGAGCACAGTTATGTGATTTATTCATGTAATTTTATAATACTCCCATAATCTTCTTCAGTATGCTTTTTCCTAAATAGGGAATTATTCAGTCAAGAAATACTTTCCCACAGATACAATATTTTTGCTGATTATACTGCTTTCCTCATTCATAGAGTTACTCAATATTGTTTCTTGAAGCCGTGCGATATAATGTCCAATTCAGGCACTAGGAAGGAAAGATGGAAAGATTTAGTGATTTCTCAACGATTTCATTCCCAAGGGCAAAGATAGACTACAGAGAAGCAGTGCAATATAAGGTAAGGGTCATGATGACACATGTGCAGTGTTAATGCTGAGAATGCTTCTGAGTCAGGAGGCTGAGATGTGAAGGATGTGCAGAAAGGAGCTAAGAAGGCTGGGACCAGAGTAAGGCCAGAGCCCTCCAGGCATTCAATGACGTTGTCAACACTCTGCTATCACTTCAAAGCTGTGATCAAAGACACATTTAATTCAATGATAAATCATTCCCTGTATTTTCATTGTAGCAGAAAGTGCAGCTAGAGCAAAATATGGACTGGGAGACATATTTTGAGCCCAAATCACTGCCATTTAAGTAAATCAAATGATATGTTATACATTATGTATGTTAATTCTCAAGTTCTGCAATTTTGATAGATAATTCTTTCTCTAACTAACTTCTCACAGATGTTCTGACCTTGAAAATTATTTTTTGCAAACTGCTGTGCAACGATTTTGTTACTATGAAAATATTAGAGAACACTGAAGAAGGTTCAAAGAATAGTGAAGTGATAAGTTAGCCACATTTGGGCCCCAAGTTTCAAATCTTTTCCTGTTCTGTCTCTGTGACCTGGAACAGGTCTCTTAAGCTTGCTGAAACCTGAGAACCTCATTTATAACATTGGAAAAAAAGCCAGGAGAGTAGTAAAAAGATGAAATGAGATGCTCTCAGTCAAATGACCAGGGCAAAGTAATTCAAAAAATTGTTTGTTTTCTCTTTTTATACTTTAAAAAAGGATGAGGATTTTCAGTTTGAAAAATTCTGGTCATTATAACTAAAATAATTATATAAAGACTCTGAAAATTATAGAGAATAAAGCAAACTCAATAGTGAACCCGAGGAAGGAAACAGTGATGAGTACCGCGTATATTGCCAACTCAGAGCTAAAGAAGTTGGAACCTGGAAATGCTAAATGGGGGCAGACAGAAAAATACACTAGTACAAGCTTGTTCTAACAAGAAAAAGGGCCAGAAAAAGAGCAACTTAACAACTCAGAAAACTTAAAAATAACTTTTGTATCTGGCTAAACATCCAGAAAGGACCATTTCTATCCATGCAAAGGCTGAGTGGGGAATCTGTACTTCCTCCACCTGCATCAGACCATCATGAAGCGTTTGGGTGGTGTCAGAGAAGGCCAAATAGTGAGCCAGGACTTTGAAACTACTGACAATAATATGTATATTCCCTACCCACAGTTTCAGAGCAGTCTACATGGGGAGCTAGAATTCTCATGGCTGTTCAGCAGTAATGAGGAACCCCTCAGTCCAGTGGAGGCTGAGTAGAAAACTTTAGCATCTATATTCACAAGGCAGCTATGAAGTGTAACTAAAAAAAAAATTGTAACTGTAAAAACTAAAAAATCCAGTTAAAACAGATTTAAATAATTTCTAGAACCTCATAATATGAAAATATCTAAGTTTGAATTCAAAATTACTCATCACATGAAAGTTAAGATCTTAAAGTGAATGAAAAATATGCTGACATCAAGATGAAAAATACTAGAATAAACTGACAAAATTTTTTAAGTGGCCAATAAAACACTTCAATGATCCACGCTTTATGAGCACACTTTAAACAAATGAAAAATTAGAAAGTCTCAGCAAACAAATAGCATCAGCAAATAAATAGAATTTAAAAACAATCAAATGAAAATATAAAAATGAAAATAAAACTCTCAAAGGATAGGCTTAATAACAGAGAAAGGAGACTGAAGAACTAATCAAAAAACTGAAAGACTGCATAGTAAAACTTACCGAGTCTGAAAAAAAGAGAGAAAATAGACTGATCTGGAGTCAATAACAAAAGACAAAACATTTGTGTTATCAGAATCTAAGAAGAGGCGATAGAAGGTAGGGCTAAAATTACTTAAATAATATTTGAAAATTTCTCGCATTCAATGGAAGACATATATCCATAGATTCAAGAAGTTGAGTAACCCCTAAATAGGATAGACTCAAAGAAACCCATGCCAAGACACATCATAATAGAACTCATAAAAATCTAAAGACAAATAAAATGTCTTAAAAATAGCCTGAAAAAAATTCGACCTTATCAATTAAGAAAGGAAAAAAAAAAAAAAAAAGAGTGACAACCACAGTCCGCAGGCAGCCTCTGGACACAGCAGGGAAGGTGAGTGAGGAGAATTCAGAAGTTCAATATTCCTGCCACAGACTTGGAGGGGTCCCTGAGCCTTGTGGGACTCAAGTCTCTCACAAGAAATTGCCTTACCCACAGCCATGCTCTGCTAAAACCCATGTAGTTAGCGGTGAAGGGAAAACAGAAAGCCTTGAGCAGTGCCAGCTGCCATTTTCTAGGAACTCAACCCTTGAGGGTAGCACAGCTGCTTTCCAGCAGTTTGGAAGAGTATAGGCCCCAAGGCAAACTTCTTGGCTACAGATAGTTTCTGACTGGAGTTGGTTGCCGTGAGAACACCCGAAGCCCTAAGTATGGCTGCACTTTAACATTCACAAGGCAAACTGCCTGAGGCCAATGTGGGAAGCCGGGTGGGACTCATTGCCACAGCAACCTCACTCCCCAAGTAAACTCTTCTGTGCCTGTCCTGCACTACAGCATTACTTCAATGGCTTAGGACACCCTCCTTGTCCCCACTGGAGTAAACGAGAACACTCTTGTGGGGGTACTTATGATCCTTCCCCTACCTCTTGTACTCTACTTGAAGGCTCAGAACAGATAGACAACTTGGGTAATCACCAAAGCTTTGCCTTCTGCCTTGGTTTTCTGGGCATTTCCTTGGAGCAATCCACATGAAGGAGAAAGCCTACAGCCACCATCACAGCTGGCTTTCTCCCGCAAGTAATATCTCCTGGCCAGAGGTCAACATTATGGCCCACCACACTGGATAAAAAACCTCAGATTTGGGGAGAGTCTGATACTAAATTCTAGCCAACAACCCTTTACAAGACACACCAGCCGCTCAGGACACCATGAGCCAGTGCAGGTATCCAGCACAGGACTGCCACAGCTAGCAACTGAGAAACTCACTACACCAAGTCTGTATATAAGCAGTGGAACCCTACAGTATCTATGTCAGCCCCCTGTCAACCTCAAATAAGAAAAAATAATGTACCCAAATGAGAAGAAATCAGAAAAATAATGCTGACAATATGAAAAAAACAGAGTTCTCCAATATCTCCAAAAGACTACACTATCTCTTCAGCAATGAACCCTGACCAAAATGAAATTTCTACAATTCCAGACATAGAATTCAAAAGGTTGATTATAAAATTGATCAATGAACTTCAGGAGAAAACTGAAAATCAACATAAAGAAAATAAAACCTATTCAAGACATGAAGAAAAAAAATATTCCAAAGAGATAGACACCTTAAAAAACAAACAAACAACAAAAAGCAAAACTGAAATTCTGGAAATGAAATAATTATTTAGGAATATGTACAAAATGTAGTGGGAAGTTATAGCAGTAGACTAAAACAAGCAGCAGAAAGGATCTCAGATCTTGAAGTGAAGAATTTTGAATTCACTCAATAAGACAACAATAAAGAAAAGAAAGAAGAGAACAGAACAAAGTCTCCAAGAAATGTGGGATTATGTAAAGCATCCAAACCCAAGAATCATAGGTATATCTGAGGAGGAAGAGAAAGCCACAGGCTTGGAATATCTTTTTGAGGGAATAATGGCAGAAAACTTCCTTAGCCTTGCCAGAGATATAAACATTCAGATACAAAAAGCCCAAAGAACTTCCAGGAGCATCATTGCACAAAGGTCATACCCAAGGCATATCATCAACTGAATATGCAAAGTTAATGTGAAAGAAAGAATTTTAAGAGAGGGTGAGACAAAAGTATAAAATAACTCCCAAGGGTAATCCTATCAGACTAACAGCAGATTTATGAGAAGAAACCCTACGGGTCAGAAAGGATAAGGGCCCATCTTCAATCTTCTCAAGAAGAATAACAGTCAAGGATTTTTGTGCCCTACAAAACTAAGTTTTATAAATGAAGTAGAAATGAAGTCTTTTCCAGACAAGCAAACACTGTGGGAATTTGTCACCACTAGATGGGGCCTACCAGAAATACTCAAAGGAGTTCTAAATACTGAAGCAATAGGTCAAAATACACCGGTAGAAAAATGCTGGAAACCAAAAAGCTCATAGGTCTTATAAAACACCAGCACAATAGAAAATAAATAAATATATACATACATACATAATCCATAAATATGTAAAGCAACCAGATAGCTAGTATAATGAATGGAATAGTACCCTTGTTAACTCTGAACATAAATCAACTGAATATCCCACTAAAAAGATGTAGACTGGCAGAATGGATTTTAAAAGACACAACCCAAATATCTGCTGCCTTCAAGAGACCCACTTAACTCACAAAGACTCCTATAGACTTAAGGTAAAGGGATGGGGAAAAATGTTCCATGCAAATTAAAATAAAAAATGGCCAGGAGTAATCATCCTCACATCAGAAAAAACAGATTTTAAATTAACAACAGTGCCGGGAGCGGCCACTGCACTCCAGTCTGGGCGACAGAGTGAGACTGAACTCAAAAAAATAAAATAAAATAAAATAACAACAGTAAAAAAAACGACAATGATCGTTATATAAGGAATGATAAAGAGATTAATACAAGAAGACACAACAATTTTAAATATATATACACCTAATGCCAGATTCCAGCTTTACAAAACAAATTCTATTAGACCTAAAAAAAGTAATGACAGCAATACAATAATAGTGGGAGACTTCAACACTCCACTGAAAGCAATAGCTAGATCAAGTCAGAAAGTTAACAAAGAAACATTAGAGTAAAACCAGACTCTAAAACAAATGAAACTAACGGACCTCCACAGAGCATTTCATTCCCAGTCTTCAGAATGCACATTTTTTTCAACAGCACAACTAAACATTCTCCAAGATAGATCATATGATAGGCCATAAATCAAGTCTTGGAAAATTCACACACAAAAATTGAAATCATATCAAGCACCTTCTCAGACCACAGTGAAATAAACTAGAAATTGACTTCAAGAAGACCTTGAAACCAAACAAAAATATGGAAGTTAAACAATCTACTCCTAAATGATCCCTGAGTCAACAATAAAATCCAGATGGAAATTTAAAAATTCCTCAAAGCTAATGAAAACAATGAAAGAAATTATCAAAAGTTCTGGGACACAGTCAAAGCTGTGGTCAAGGGAAAATGTGTAGCACTTAAGGTCTACATTAATAAGACCGAAAGAGTGTGTATTGACAACCTAAGATCACACTTCAAGTAACTAGAAAAACACAAACAACCCAAAACCCGGGGCTAGCAAAATAAAATAATAATAATAAAGATCAGAGCAGAATTAGATGGAATTGAAATAAAAAATACAAAGGATCTGTGAAATAGAAAGTTGATTATTTGAAAAGATAAACAAAAGCGATAGACTGTTAACTAGATTAATGAAGAAATGAAGGGAGAAGATTCAAAGCAATTCAACTGCAGTGTAAACAGAGACATTACAACTGATATGATGGAAATTCAAAAGACCATCGAAGACTAATATGCACACCTCTATGAAAACCAACTAGATAATCTTGAAGGGTGGTTCAACACACACAGGTCAGTAGACATGATCCCCTACATAAACAGAAATCAAAACAACAATCATATGATCATTTTAATAGACACAGAAAAAGTATTTGATAAAACCCAGCATCCCTTCGTGATAGAAATGCTCAGCAAAATAGATCTAGAAAGACCATTTCTCAAAATAATCAAAGTCGCGTGACAGAACCACAGCCAATGTCATCCTAAAAGAAGAAAAGTTGAATTTATCTCCCCTCACAACCAAAAGAAGGCAAGGATGCCTACTTTCACCATTCCTGTTCCACAGAGTCCTAGCCAGAGCAATTAGGCAAGAGAAAGAAATAAAATACATCCACATGAGGAAAAAAGAACTCAAACTATCTTTGATATGATCTTACAATATGATCTTATTCCTAGAGAATCATAAAGACTTCTCTAAAAGACTCCTAGACTTGATAAATACATTCAATAACGTTTCATCATACAAAATCAACACACACAGATCAGTAGCACTGCTATATACCAATAGCAACCAAGCTGAGAATCAAATAAAAAAAACTCAATTTTAGTTACAATAACAACCAAAAAGTTAAAATCTGTGAAATCTATAGATTCAACAAATCCCCATCAAACTAGCAATGTCATTTTTCACAGATTAGAAAAAAAAAAAATCCTAAAATTCATATGAAATCACAAAAGAATCAGAATAGCCAAGGAAATTCAAAGCAAGAAGAACAAAGCTGGAAGAATCACTTTACCTGACTTCAAATTATACTACAAGTCTATCATAACCAAAACAGCATGGTACTGGCACAAGAGCAGACACATGGACCAATGGAACATAAGAGAGAATTCAGAAATAAACCCAAATACCCAACAACCAACTGGTCTTTGACAAAGCAGACAGAAACATACGTTGAGGAAAGGGCACCCTATTCGACAAATGATGCTGGGAGAATTGGAGAGCTACATGAGTAAAAATGAAACCTGATCCCTATCTCTGTCCATATACAGAAATTAACTCAAGATGAATTAAAGACTCAAATTTCAGAACTAATAATAACAAGTTTAGCAGGAAACCTGTAAAAAGTTATTCTGGACATTGACCTGGGCAAAAAAAACCTTACAATTAAAATCCCCAAAGCAAATGCAACAGAAACAAAACAAGTGAGACTTAATTAAACTAAAATGTTTCTGCACAGCAAAAGAAATGACCAACATAGAAAATAGGCAACCTGCAGAACAGAAGATATTTGCAAGTTACACATCTGACAAAATGACTAGTATTTGGATTCTACAAAGAATTTGAAAAAATCAACAAGATAAAAGCAAATAACCCCATTCAAAAGTAGGTGAACAACCTAAAAAGACACCTCTGGAAAGAAAATATACAAATGGCCAACAGACAGATGAAAAAATTCTCAACATCACTCATTAGGGAAATAAAAATTAAAACCACAACGAGATACCACTTTATGCCAGTCAGAATGGCTATTATTTAAAAAATCAGAAAACAATCCTAGCTGACATGGATGTGGAGATTTGGGAATGTTTATACATTGTTGATGGGAGTATAAATTAGTACAACCTCTGTGGAAAATTATATGGAGATTTCTGAAACAACTAAAAGTAGTTTTTCTGATACAGCACTCCCACTGCTTGTCATCTACGCAAAGGGACAGAAGTCATTATATAAAACACTCACCAGCACCTGCATGTTCATTGCAGCACGATTCACAATTGCGAAGATGTGGAGTCAGCCTAAATGCCCATCAACCAATCAGTTAATAATGAGACTGTGGCATGTATGCACTATAGAATACGAATCAGCTATCAAGAAGGATGAAATAATGCCTTTTGCAGCAACTCAGATGGAACTGGAGAACATCCTTCTGAGCGAACTAACCCGGAACAGGAAACCAAACACCGCATGTACTCAGATGTAAATGTGAGTAAAACTAAAGGCGCCCCTACACAAAGAGAATGGTTTAATGGACGCTGGAGACTCGGAAGGGGGAGGGGGATAACTAGTGGCGGGACAAAAGAATCACCTAGCAGGGACAAAGAACACAGGTGGGAGGGGTGGGTAGACTGAAAACCCAGACCCAAACAATTTATATTCCCCAAAGTTATTGAAGTAATAATAATAAAAGTCACACTCATAGAAATAGAGAGTCGAACAGTAGTTGCCCCAGGAGGAGGGAGTGGATATGGAGTTAGTTAGTTAACCCTATTAGTTAAAGGGTACAAAGGATATGGAGTTAGTTATTAGTTAAAGGGTTAAAGGATATGGAGTTAGTTAGTTAACCCTATTAGTAAAAGGGTACAAAGGATATGGAGTTAGTTATTAGTTAAAGGGTTAAAGGATATGGAGTTAGTTAGTTAACCCTATTAGTTAAAGGGTACAAAGTTTCAGTGAGGATGAATAAGTTCTGGAGATCTACTGTCCAGCACGGTGACTATAGTTAATAATAATGTACAGTATACTTGAAAATTGCCAAGAGAATAGAACCCAAATATTCTCATCACATCACACACACACACACACACACACACACACACACACACACACACACACAGACAAATGATAATTCTGTGAAGTGATGGATATGTTCATTGGCTTGATCATAGCAATCATTCACAATGTATACAGACATTAAAACATCATATTGTACACCAAAAAGAAAAAGGAAACCACGGGGGCCTAAAAAGAAAGTAGCACAATATTTTTAATGTGTATACAAAAGAAGTACGCACCACAATCCTTTACCCAACAAAAATATCCTTCCAGAATGAAAAGTAGCTCCAGCCACCCAAGATGCCGAGAGGAAAGGCCAAGGGGAAGAAGGTGGCCCCAATCCCTGCTGTCATGAAGAAACAGAAAGCCAGGTGAAACCTCTGTTTGAACTTTGACTTCGGACAGGACATACAGCCCTGAAGGGACCTTGGATACATCCAGTTGCAGCAACAAAGAGCCATCCTCTATAAGCGGCTCAAAGTGCCTCCTGCCGTTGACCAGTTCACCTAGACCTTGAACCCACAGACAGCTACTCAGCTTCTTAAGCCGGCCTGCAGGTACAGGTCAGAGACAGAGCAAGAGAAGAAGCAGAAACCACTGCAGGCCCGGGCTGAGAAGAAAGCTGCTGGCAAGGGGACATCCCCACCAAGAGGCCACCTGTCCTTCGGGCAGGGGTCAACACTGCCACCACCTTGGTGGAGAACAAGAAGTCTCAGCTGGGGGTGTTCATGCATGGCATGGATCTCCTTGAGCTGGGGGTCTTCCTGCCTGCCCTGGGTCGTAAAATGGGGTTCCCCTGCTGCATTATCAAGAGGAACCGAGACTGGGGCATCTGGTCCACAGGAAGGCCTGCACCCTGGTCACCTTCACTCTGGAGAACTCAAAAGACAAAGGAGCTTTGGCTTCGCTGGTGGAAGCCATCGGGACCAATTACAATGACAGATCTGATGCAATCCGCTGTCACTGGGGAGGCAACATCCCGGGTCCAAAATCTGTGGTCGCATCGCCAAGCTGGAGAAGGCAAAGACAGAAGAACTTGCCACTAAGCTGGGCTAAAAGTACACTGCTGAGTGTTCTGTACATAAAAATTCTCCTTCAAAAAAAAAAAAGTATGAAAACTACATTCTCAGATGAAGACATCTAAGAAACTTTGTCACAAGCAGACCTACCTTTAAAAAATGGTTATATTCTGTTATCTAAGTAAAAAAAAATGTGATAAAAAAGGGAAGCAACACCAGAAAGGAAGAAAGATTATAGTAAGTAAAAATAGGGGCATATTCTCAAGAAGGTTTCATTCTCCTCTTGAGTTTTCTAAATTATGCTTGACCCTTAGAGCAAAACCTATTACACTATCTAATGTGATTCTAAATGTGTGCAGAGAAAATATTTAAAATAATTATATTACAAAAAGGGGAGAATAAAGGAATATAAAAGGAAGTAACATTACTATACTTTGCTGACCGGACTCGGTGGCTCAGCCTGTAATCCCAGCACTTTGGGAGGCCAAGGCGAGTGAAATGCCTGAGCCTGAGAGTTCGAGACCAACCTGGGCAACTTGGCGAGACCTCATCTCTAGGATAAATAAAACATTAGCCAGGCGTGGTAGTTTTGACTACTTGGAAGGCTGAGGTGGAAGGATCTCTGGAGTCCAGCAGGTTGACACTGGGGTGGCCCGTGAATGTGCCACTGCACTCCAGCCTAGGAGACGGAGTGAGATTGCAACTCAAAAAAAAAAAAAAAAATTGCTATATGTCATTCAAACTGGTAAAATGATGACACCTGTAGACTGTGATGAATTACTTATATATAATGTAATACCTAGCAGCTACTAACAAAGCTGTATAAAATATACATTCAAACACTAAAGATAACTCAAAATGAAATTCTAAATAAATGTTCAGGTAGTCTACAAGAAGATAAGAAAAAGAAAAGAGAAACAAAAACTAGAAAACACACAGAAAACAAAAAAATATAATGCTAAATCCTAATATATTAATATTAAAATAAAATATAAATATTAAACCCACCCATTAAAAGAGAATTATCAAATTAGATTATAAACAGTGGCCCAACTATATATTATTGAGAACAAACTTACGACAAATATAACACAATAGGCAAGTTGAAAGTAAAAGGAAAATTTTAAAAATCTCATGAAATCATTGATCAAAGAAAAACAGTAGTGGCTATATTAATATTAGATAAAACAGACTTCAGAGCAAAGAAAATTACTGGAACCAGAAAGGGACATTATATAGGAATAAAAGCGCCAATACAAGGCATAGTAATCATAAAAGTGTGTACACCAAACAATGAAGTTGTGAAATATGTGAAATAAATACAGATAGAACTAAAAGGAGAAGTAGATAAATCTACAATTACAGTTGAGGACATCAACATCATTCTCTAAATAATTGGTACAATTAGGCAGGCTCCCAGCAAGGTTACAAAGGAACTCAACAGTGCCATCGCTCAATATTCCACCAAACCATAGCCAAATGCAATGGTTTTCAAAAGTTTATATTAAATATATGTCAAGATAGACCATATACTGGACAACAAAACAAACTTAACAAATTTAAAATAATTAAAGTCAAATAGTGTGTGTTCTCTGACTACAATAGAATATCACTAATTGTCAATAATAGAAAGAAACGGAAAATTTTTTTAACACTTGGAAACTAAACTATACAATTGTAAACAATAAACTGGGCCAAATAGGAAGCCCGGGGTTAATAAAAAATACATTGAACAGATTGAAATGAAGAAACATAATATTAAAATTTGTGACATATGTCTATAGGAATGCTGAATGTAACTTATGAGACTAACTGTATGCACTAGAAAGGAATTCAAGTCAATAATCTGAGATTCAGCCTCAAGAACTAGAAAAAGAGGAGCAAAGGAACAAGAGGGTAACTGAGAGTGCAAAAATCAATAAATTTTTTTTTAAAAAAGAAAAATTAATGAAGTAAAGAGTTGATGCTTTGAAAAAATCAATAAAATTGACAAAACTTTAGCAAAACTGACAAAAGAAAGAGAAAAGAACCAATACCAGCCGGGCTCGGTGGCTCAGCCTGTAATCCCGCGCCTTTGGGAGGCTGAGGTGAGTGGATTGCCTGAGCCCGCGGGTTCGAGACCCACCTGGGCAGCGAGACCTCATCTCTACAATAAATCAAAAAATCAGCCGGGCGTGGTAGCGCATGCCTGTAATTCCGGCTACTTGGAAGGCTGAGGCGGAATGATCACCAGAGCCCAGCAGTCGAGGCTGCGGTGGCCGGGAGCGGCCACTGCACTCCAGTCTGGGGGACAGAGTGAGACTTCCACTCA
>NW_007252352.1:146628-201440 GCF_000164805.1 Carlito syrichta | reverse complement strand
AAAAAGAAAAATTAATGAAGTAAAGAGTTGATGCTTTGAAAAAAATCAATAAAATTGACAAAACTTTAGCAAAACTGACAAAAGAAAGAGAAAAGAACCAATACCAAGATTGAAACGGGGGTATTACTACAGATATCAGCTGGATAATAAGGGAATGCCATAAATAACTGTGTCTCATAAATCTGGAACTTTGATGAACTAGCCGATCCCTTAAAAAAAATAGAGTGCCATAACCCCCCAAAATGAAATGTATCATTTGGAAACTCATATTACTACTGAGGAACTTGAATTAATAATTTTTTGAATTCTCAAAAAAAGAAATCTCTAGACTCATGTTTGTAGTTTTTCTGAAGCATTTTACCAAACAATTAAAGATGAATTAGCATCAATTCTAAACAAGCACTTCTGAAAAACAGAGGAATAGAGAAGGGATGATACTTCACAATTCATTTGATGTAGATATATGTGTGTGTGTGTGTGTGTGTGTGTATGTGTGCTTGTGTTCCCTCATCTCCTTCATGAATACAGATGCAGACATCTTTTAGAAAATTATTTGCAAGTAGAATTCAGCAATACAATATAAACAAATAATTAGATATTATTACAAAGTGGAGCCTATCCTTGCCCTGGGAATATTAAGCTGTTTAAATATTTAAAAATCATTCTAGGCAAACCACTGTATCAACCAGCTAAAGAAGAAAAATTGATCATTGCAGTAAAAGCATCTGATAAAACTCAATTTTCTTTCGTGATAAAAAAGTTCAGAAAACTAAAAATAGAAAAGAACTCTCTCAATTAAAAAGTATCTACAAAAAACTATGATTAACAGTATATGTAGTGGTAAAAAACTGAATACATTCTTCCTAAGATGGGAAACAAAGCAAAAATGCCCGCTCTCACTTCTCATACTCAGCATATGCTGGAAGCTATATCCAGTGCTATAATGCAAGAATCTGTAAAAAGACTTCTAGAATTAATGAGTGAGATCAACAAGGCTACAAAATTCAAGCTAAAAGTTAAAATTTCAATTGTATTTCTATATATTAGCATTGAACACATATGAAAATAAAAATAATATGTACAATATGATATCAGAAAAATAGTTAAATCTAATTCTAAATAAGATATGAACAGAACTTATATGTTGAAAACTACAAAACATTGATGAAACAAAATAAATATCTACACAAATGGAGAGATACACAGTGTTTGTGAGTCAGAAAATTAAATATAGTATAGATTTCCATTGTCACCAAATTGATATACAAGTGTAACATAAATTCTATCAAATTCCCCAGATATTTTTGTATACAAATTATTATCTATTTTATTTATTATAATTTTAATATTATTGTTTTACAATTTATATAAAAAGGCAAATAAGTCAGAATATCTAAAACAATTTTGAAAAGCAGAAAGAAAGAAGGAAAGAGAGAGAAAGAACAAAGAGGGATTAGTTTACTCAATTTCAAGTCTTATAGCTACAGTAATCAAGACTGATATTATTGGAAGAATAGACACATAAGTCAGTGGAACAGAAACAGAACTCAGACATAAACCTACACCAACATGGCCAACTGATCTTTGACAACAACTCAGAAGCAGTTCAGTGGCTAAAGAAAAATATTTTAAAACTGTAAGGCTTTTAGGGAAAAAATGGCAGAAAATCTTTGACACCTAACATAAAGAGTGCATAACCCATAAAAATAAACTGGACTTTATCCAAATTTTAAAAACTTTTATTCTACACAAACCTTCTTTGTGGAATTGAAAAACAAATTACAGAGTGAGAGAAAATATTTTCAAATCACATATTTAACAAAGTACTAGTATCTAGTATATATAAATAACTCTCCAATATCAATAGTAAGTAAACAATGTAATTATAATTGGGTAAAAGAGAAACTTCATCAAACAGGATGTTCAGATGGCAAATAAATACATGAAAAATGTTCAACATCAACAGCCAGTAGGAAATGCATATTAAAACTACAATGAGATATCTCTACACAGCTATCAGAATGTCTAAAATAAAAATAAGTGGAGAACCTGGATCATTCATGCATTGCTGGTGGAAATATAAATTGGTACAGATGTCTGGAATATGGGTTGGCAGGTTCTTCAGAGAATATATATGCCTAACAATTGTACTCCTTGACATTTCTTTCAGAAAAATAAAAGAAAATCATGTTCATATGAAAACCTGTCACAAATTTTGCATCCTTATTTGTAATAGCTCAAAACTGGCAACAACCTGACTCTCCTTTGACTGATGGGTGGTTCAACTGTGGTACATGCATACCATAGAAAATTACTCAGCAATAAAAATAAATAAATGAATGAAAAGAGAACTGATACATCCAATTCCACTAATCTCCAGAGAATTAAGCTAAGTGATAATAGCCAGTTCCAAAGGCTGCATGCAGTACGATTCCATTTATGTCGGGTAGCCTTCATGATATGACAAAAAAAAAACAACCCGGATGGAGAACAGTTGATTGGTTGCCATAGGCTGAGGAGGGAAGTGGTATAAAAGTGCGATGTGGAAGGGCCTTCTTTTGATATAATTTTTCTGTTGACTACTTCATTCTAGCTGTGTTATTGTACTAGAGCTTTGCAAGATATTACTGTTGAGGGAAACTTAAAACAGGAACTCTCTGTGCTATTCCTTACAATTGCATGTGGATCTACAGGAATCTCAAAATGAAAAGCTTAATTAAAACAAAGGATGGGTGGAACATTTGCCTTATGCTAGTCCCCCTTGGGAAAAAAACTGTTTGATATTTTGTCCAATGTTTTCATGTAAAGGCACTCCTTCACTACTACATTCCCTATCAAATATTATTCAGCCATAAAAATAATTAGATGCTGCCATTTACAATGACACGGATGGACCTGGAGAACATCAGGTTAAGTAAAATAAACTAGACACAGAAAGACACATGTCACATGTTCTCAGTCATATGCGGGAACTGAAATTAAAACAACTGAACTCATGAGGACAGAGAGTAGAATGACGGTAACTAGAGGGAGGGAAGGATGGCATGGTGGGGAGGAAAAAGTGGGGATGATTAATGGGTGCAAAAATGTAGTTATATTAAGTAAACAAGATCTAGTAATTAATAGCACAACAGGGTGACTATAATCAACAATAAGTTATTATATATTTTCAAGTAAATGAAAGAGTGCAATCGGAATATTCCTCACACAAAGAAATGATAAATGCCAGAGCCTATGGTTACTCCAACTATCCTGATGTGATTATTGCACATTGTATGCCTGTCAAAAAATCTCATGTGCCCATAAATATACACACCTATAATGTACCCATAATAATTAAAAGCAGAAAGCAAAAAAATAATAAAAACAAAGCACAAAGAGATTGTTCAAGCACCATGAGAAACTTCCTGTCCTACGGTTGATTCATTCACACTCCCTTGAAGCAACTTCCTGAGGCTCAGGGCTCAGGAAATAAAGCTGTAGTGAAATGCTTACATTTTCCGGAGACAAGAAATTAATACCTTAGAGAGGCTTCCACATTTTGAAAGCTACTTAGACAAACCAGAGAACTTGTAAAGGAGGGTTGCCAAAATAGAAGGCAGTCAGGAAATCATTTCTCATAAGAAGCAGTTAAGGAAGTTTTAGATATTTAGCCTGGGGAAGAGAAATATTAGCAGGTCCAAGCAATTGAAGGGCTGTTAGGTGAGACAAATAGAAGGCTTATTTCCTCTTAATCATAAAGAGTGCTCCTCAAAGGGTAGCTTTAATAGATGATTTTAGGAGGTATGAAAATGAACATATTTCATGTTAATTATTATTTTCTCATTTGTGTGTATTAGAAAGCAAAACTAATATATCTAATAATACAGAAATTTTACTTATAGTAGGATATATATATATATATATACATATATATATATGCTATTAAAATACACCTAATTTTAAAAATACAATCTTTTAAAATAAAAATATAAGCAAATAAAAGTACAGGTGATTTATGACTACAAGGATGTTGAGGACTTTTTATGAATGCAACTCTAGCTTTTCACTAGCAACAAATGCCTGCTTATCCCTGGAATTCTTCAATAAGATCTAACAAATCATATCAAAGATGCTGGGGAAAGAGTTGGTTCTCTGATAAAAGCACTCTCTTAAATCCTCTCCTGACATTTCAGAATCTGAGGGTCCATGATTTTTTGAGGTTGTTTTTGAAGGAGCAGTGAAAATCAACTTACTATATAACCACTGCAGATGCACTAAAAATAATTACAATGGCATTATTTCAAGCCAAGAGAAAGCAGTCAGCAAATTTTAGCTCAGGTACTTTCAAAATTGCTTATCTTTGGATCCACTGTTACTTTCTTTGAGCATTTTTTCCAAAATGGATTTGGTGACACTCTCCATGTTTTAAATGCAACTGGCCCAGTGTAACCGGAAAATGATTTTCTGTGCTCACTCAGATGAATTTTGTGTGTGATTAGTTCAGAAATGACTACTCTAGATTACATAAACAGAACATACCCACACTCATACAGAGTAGTTCAAAGTTACTGCCACTGTCACAAAGCCTGGGTTACTGTGTTCTTTCTGAGCTATAAGGTATAATAATCCTGTTTAGTTTATAGCAATTTGAGAGTCATTTGTTTAGAGTGCAGAATTATTATACAACTATTATAGAACAAGACCATATTATACAGTTCATTTATCCTCCAGAATACTACCAAAATACATATTTTTGAATGAAATTTAGCATGCTAAATATTTTACACTAATTTTCCTATAAATTCATAGTTTAGATTGATAAACATTGTATTTATAGAGCTAGAACGTTTAACTGGTAAGGGAAAGATGGGTGACGATACAAAGAAAATTTCAGGAAAATCTTATTTAGCTCAATCCCCATAGTATATCTTTCCAAATACTTGAAAATGTTAAGTTTCTTTTCCCTTGTTCCACATTGAACAAAGATTACATGCAAACTTTGCCCTTCACATACTGATCAAACTTTATAAAAATAAGTAACATTTAGTGAATGACCTTAATGTTCTAGGCCTTGCTCTCAACTTTCTACGTGCAGTAATTTATTTGTACTTCTTAACAGCCCTTGAGTTTAGTAATATTTTACTGATAAGAAGACTGAAACATTATCTGACTAGTATCGGGGCAGAGCTGAGATTTGAACCCCGGGCATTTTGAATATTATTGAACCCACATTTTGAAACTATGAGTCAGTGACTTTCATCGTTTCTTACTGATGGCCTATTGCGTAAAATAAATTCCTTGTAGAGATTCAGCACACACACGCACACACACACACACACACACACACACACACACACACACACACTCACTCATGCAAACATGCACTAAGAAACAGTTTTTTTATTTGAATAAAGTGGCAGAAACTATGCATTTTTTATATTTTCCTCATCTATTTCATTTTTAAAATGCTTGTCCAAATCTACTAAACTGATCTTACAACCCATCACTATTTGAAACAATATATACAAGTGCACTATCTCTGTGAAGTGGAAAATAGGAGTTGCAAACGATCAAAATCCTTCAGATCCCTTTGTCTGAGCACTGAGGGTTCAGGAGACAGAGAAGGTGTTAAACGGTACATAGTTGGTCATGCTACCTACCATGCTCTGCCCAACAGCTATGGAGGAGTGCAGAATGTCTAGAGCTCCCATACAAGAACAGAGGGCTGCTGCTTTTCTGCAGGCAGAGGGATATGATAGGAAGAACATGTGTGTTGGAGCCAGAAAACTAGAGTTTGAAGCCTGGTTCTACTAAGTACTGGCTGAATGTTATCAAGTAAATTATTCGATTTGTCTGAGATCAAATTTCCTGCCTGCTATACTGGACTAGTGTAGCAGGTATTTTTGCTTCTCCAAATTATATGCCCTCGTCCTAATTATGATATCAGCCACAATTACAGTGGATAGTTGCATCTAAGCCCAGGATCACATTGATGGAATCTGCTTTTGTGTCTAGCTCTATGGCACTTCTGAAGCTCTTGGATCTGCTAGATCCAGCCACGTGCATTCTGATAAATTATTGCCAAGGAGGCAATCTTCAGTCAGGAGAAAATTCCACAGCTTCCTCTGTTTGGAGCAGATAAATCTGGAAATTACTTCTACCTTTCCCAGAGGTTCCATACAATTGAGTCCCTATCGCCTTCAGAATCTGCTGAAATATACCCCGTATATTGCCATTTCCTCTTTCCTGCATAACTTTCCTCACACTTTTCCTCCTACTTCCGGGATCATCTCCAAATAAACACCTGCACTCAGTCCTTCGCTTCAGTCTTCACTCTCAGAATAACATTAATGAACAGAAATAGAACTGACATAGCAGTGGTTTTGAGGGTTAAGTGACAGGAAATATAGTCTCTCTCTAGTGGAATGCCTAGTGCATAAGAGACAGTGTAGACTTTTTTAAATCAAAGTTTCCATTATAGTATGAAAATGATCTTCTGAAGAGTAAAATCAAAATATTTGGGCCAAAGTGTAATTTGAATTTAAAAGCTAATATCAATACTGTTATTAAGTGAAGAGACTGGAGTTCAAACCCAGTCCAGTCCATAGGCATCTATAACTAAGAATATTTTTATAGACTTTAACCCAGAATTATTTTTTCTTAAGACTTTATCTGAAGGGTATAATTAAGGAAGTATATAGAATAAATCATTCTGCTGTATACAATAAACTGCTAAGAATACATTTACAGATATAGGAAGATGTTCAAAACACATTATTGAATGAAAACAACAGGCTGCTATTCGATATGTAAGCCATGATTCTATGTGTAAACATATTATCCACATGAGTAAATGTGCATATAACGATTAGAAAAAACAATTTGATGGTTATATATTACAATTGTGGAGTAGTTGTCCCTTTAAGGATTGAATTCTAGATTTGGGTTGGCAAATACTTTGTCTTTATATTTTCTAATATTTTATTTTTGGGGTCAGCATATATTGCTTAAGTTAACTAAACACATAATACATTTGGCTCCATTGCCATTGCTTCCTCAACACCACCATGCAACCTTGTGGTAGGTATGCAAGGAAATTGAGATTCCTGTCCAAATGTCCTCATTGTGTTCTGTGGCTTTAAGAGCAAAGAAATACAAAGGAATAGTTCTCAGTTTGACTCTCTGTAGAGTAAGGTAAATCTCCTAACTCCTAAAAACCGATTCAAGTCAAGTTGTATTAAAACTAGCCAGAGTCTTGCCTGATTCTATCTACTTCCTTAAAGCTGGTATCAGAGATCTACATCTCTTTCAGGGATCTGTTTAATGAAAGACAAAGAGTTAAGAAGACAGTCCCAAACTCAAGTCATGGTGACATGGAGAAAAAACTAAAAACAAATAAAAACCACAAAGAATAAGGGGAAGGACTTTGAGGTCTGACCCTGGGTGAAAAAGGTTAAGGTTTCTGTAATGAACATCTCTGAGGCAAGAACTGGCCTATGTCAACATATCCCTGTTAGCATGCTTAGTTCATCAGACACTATTACGGGGCCATAGTTAGATAGAATATACTTAAGTGAGACCTCCAATAATTTGTGACAACACAAATGTCAGAAAAGTTGAGCTAGAGTTTGAATTTGGGACTTTATCTCTGGTTTATCACATGGCTTAGCTTAGAAAGACAGCCTACTGCCAAAGATCTCTTTCCAAATAAAGGTCAAAATTTTGATTACAATACTGGCTATACCTGCCAAATTGAAGGAAATATACTGAGACTTGGAAGTGTGTTATCCATTGTTTAGTTAATAAATTGACCTTGCTCACAACAGTGATTAGATAACAGGTGCTGGGAGATACTACAAAAGACTTCTAGATGCAAACAATCAATCAATCAATCACTTGAATGATTATACATGCCACTGTCTTTCTCTTTCAAATGCTAATAATAAAACCCGATCTTTGCTTGACCTTTATATGTAATTGCAACTTTACGTTAACAATCTTTTAATTTTCACTAATATTAATAATGAGAGTTTGAGCTTATCTTTATTTTATCAAGTGGACACTGAGGTTCTGAAATGCTCAGTCCTGGCCTAAGTAGAAGAGATAGTCAATGATGGAGCTGCCTTCATAGGCAATCTATAGGTCTGCCTGAATTTTAAATTGGGCTTCACTGCTTAATAACTTGGATAAATCATATAATCTTGTTCTGTCTCAATTTTATTTTTATAACATCGACAAGTTTATAGTTCCTACTTCACTGTAAAGGCAGTTCTTACTTCACAAGTTTTTCAGATGCACAAATTTTACTTATCATAGTTTAGTTAAATAACAAAGTCTGCCAAAAACACGGCTCAAATTTCAATGACCAGGGTATATTAACTGTGAGAAATTGCATAAAGTACAAACTTTGCTGCTAGCTCTTTAGACCACAGATCACCACATAAATAACAGATACGTAGCATAGCCACTGGTCTTTCACATCATTTCTTTCAAAGTCCCTCTGGGATTGGTCACTGTGCATTTGCTAGTCAGTTTCCACACAGACAGCAAAGTGTGTTGTTGTGTTGCTTTCTTGTCTCCCATTATGTAACATTTTACAAAAATTAATAATGAAAAAATAAATTTGGAAACAAAGATGAAAGTGTAATAAAGAAATGAAAAGTGATGACACTGGAAGTGAAGTTCAAATTGAAGGCAAATTTAGTTACTAATCAAACAGCTGGCCTTGGGAATCTTGACATTGTGGCCATTCAAGAGACTCTAGATGTGTTGCCTAGCCTTCATGAAGAGGAACTTGTGAACACACATGAGGAAAGCAGTTATGATGAAAAGGTTGAAGATGTCCCAGAGTTACTGACAACAGCAAACAAACTTCACACTAAAGAGATCCTCAAGATATTTCACAACATTGCCTGCAAAGGATAAAATGTTATTTGCTGATACCAACTTAGAAAGAAGAATGACGATTCACCAAAACTTAGAAAAGATGTTTGCTCCATATTGTAAGCCATTTTGATAAGAAGAAAGCAGGCTGATCAAGCTGCTGTAGGTAAGTTTTTTACAAAGAAAAAAAACACTTTCGTTCCCAGTGTTTCTCTTAAGTTTAGAATGGACGGAACACATATTAGTTTTAATACTTTTCCTACCCCTATACATTTATCCCCATCTGTAAGACTGCTTTTACTTTTTGATATCAAGTTTTAAAGTAATGGAACAATAACACTTTTTTCTATTGATTATTGAATTTGCTTTGTGAAGTTTTAGCTTGTGCAGACAAAGAAAACTGCTCACACTGCCATAAAGATTAAATGAGATAAACTATATAAAGTAGGCCGCATGGTGCTTTGCTTACAGTTAAATAAATATTGTTAATTGAATAATAGTGATAACAATAAGAGCAATTTAACATTTGCATAAAATAATGATAATGACAAATTATTATTACTATTGATAGACCTGATGTCAAGGTAATTGCTGGAGATGCTAGACACCAGATGATAAGATTCTCAGATCTTTCATTAGCCATTTCTCTCGCTCTTTATTCTCCACTCAGAAATATAGATCATAGGCTAGTAAGCCCTGTTCACAAGTCCCAGGGGTCCATACCTTTGATGGTTGCTGAATGCCAAGGCTCCTCTGGCATCCTCTGGTGTTTCTGTGCTGTTTTCCTATCCAGTAGCCTTGCCTTGACTTCCCTCTCCTTGCTCTTGCTTGCTCGCTTTATTTTTTATTTCTCTCACTTTCCCCGATATGGCTGACTATGACCAGGCTATTCCTACTAAATTTATTCATAGCTTAAAAAGAAATGTTGGGGGGGGAATGAAAGATGGCAGCAACAATTCTGGGACAGTGGGTTGCATTGTGAGTGCCAGAGGAGTCGGGGGAAGCTGGCCTTGGGTGTTTTACCTCAATCGTACATCCACACCAGCACTTCTCTGGACGTTTCTCGAAGATGGGAGAAGAAGAACAAAATTGTTTGTCCTGAACAGCTGCCTGGAGAACCTCGGAGGCCAGTGATGTGGGAAATGTCCATTGACCAGCCTTTGGCTCGGTTGGAACTCAGTGACAAAAAAAGGGGTCCAAATAATTAAAGAGAGTCTCCTAGAAGCACAGGATATGGCAGTGAGAGACCACGATGTGCACTATGGTAGGGCTCAGATACCACGGTGTACAGATTTCACCATTTATTTGCAGAAAATAAACAAAAATTAAAGGCAAAGAAAATAAATAAATACAATAGAAAAATAAATGTGAGGCTGTGACTTCAAGTATTGAAACTGAGACACTGAGTAATATTGAGTCACTTAGGCTTTGAAATCATAAGAAAACATAGGCCGGGTGAGGTGGCCCAAGCCTGTTGTCCCAGCACTTTGGGAGGCCAAGGCGAGAGGATTGCCTGAGTCTACGGGTTTGAGACCAGCCTGGGCAACATGGTGAGACCTCATCTCTACAATAAATTTTTAAAAATTAGCTGGATGTGGTGGTGCGTGCCTGGGGTCCCGGCTACTTGGAAGGCTGGGGCCAAAGGATTGCCTGAGCCCAGCAGGTCGAGGCTGCGGTGGCCAGGAGTGTGCTACTGCACTCCAACTTGGGTGACAGAGTGAGACTCCAACTAAAAAAAAAATATATAGAAAACATAGTCTGATTATAGAAAAATATTAGTACTCATTTCAACAAACACCAAAGCTTTGTCCAAAGAAAAAGATATTTAAATAACTGTCTTTATTTTATCCTCATTCTTCTTGCTTTTTATTTAAATAACTGTCTTTATTTTATCCTCAATCTTCTCACTTTTTATAATTTTTCAGGAAAGCAGAATCTATAATTAAAAACTATAGATGAAAATGCCATGTTCCCCTACACACACACACACACACACACACACACACACACACACACAAGATACTCATGTCCTAATTTCGGGAATGTGTAAATTTACCTCCCATGACAAAAAAGGTCTCTGCAGATGTGATTAATTGAATGATATTAAGATGGGAAGATTATCCTGGGTTATCTGTGTAGGACCTAAATGCAAAGAGGAGGAGGCAACGTGACCGTGGAGGCCGAGATCGGAGTGACGTGGCCACCGTTGGGGAATACGGGCAGCTTCCAGAAGCTGGCAGAGGCAGGAGACAGTTTCTTCTCTTGAGTTTCCATGGAAGCATGTCCTTGCTGACACCTTGATTCTGACCCACTGGTACCGATGTCGAACTCTGGCTTCCAGAACTATGAGACAATACATTACTTTGAGCCACCAAGTTTGTGGTAATTAGTTGCTGAAACCACAGGAAACGAACACGCTATGCTTCCAGATTTCGCATATTATCCCAGGTATCTTTTTGTTTGTGGGATTCACCCAAATCCACAAACATTCACTGAGTTTCAATCAAGTAAAAGGTGTCAAGGACACAGATTTGAGTAGAACAATTGTCCGTGCTCGTCATCTAAATAAAACAGAATAGTTAACCATGTAGTGCAATCTTCCCAACTCTGGGGCTTGGTTGCAAACAGCAGCATATTTGTGTAGGAGATACTATTTGGCCACTTAAAATCTAGGTGTAGACAAACACACTGACATCGAGATACATTCACATGCATAGATATATTAAAAAGACATTACCCCCAAATAATTTTTACTGTACATAAAAATGATCTAGAAGCATATGACTGAAGGCATTATCATGGTTTTCCCTAGTGAGTTTAGGATGCTTATGCAATATTTTGTTTAGTGTTTTACAATGTCCTGCTTTTAAAAAAAAGAAAAGAAGATGAAGTTTTTCTAAAAAAATTAAACGTGTGGTTTGGTGCCCATTAGAAGAGCTTTCATGGTGTACAATAACACAGAGGAGGAATCGAAGAGCTCTGTCCCAGTGATGTGGCCCACATCACAGGTCTCAGGCACAATCGTAGAACTGTCTCTTCTCTTAATGGAAAACTTGGCCACCTAGAATATATGCCATATTCATTCGATGCTCAGATGTCATCCATCAAATGAAATAATCATTAATTTAATAACAGTTTTCAGAGGGGAAAAAATTTATCACGAGATTAAATATTCATAACCTAATCTCCAAATATTACAATGTGAAAAGAAGTCTATCTTCGACTTAAGAGAATGTGATGGTTTTCAGAAATCAGTCTGGGCTTTTGTTCTGTTCAAGGCTAAAGTGAAATCATTTGGATTAAACGGAAACACTCCGGAGCGTGAGTATTCACCGTCCTCTTCAAGGTGTGAAGAACCACTGTCCTTCTCATGCTGCATCCTGCCTGGAAATGCTACCCACTCCCCGAGCATACACAATCACAGATGCCACCCCCAATAACCAGTGCCTCTGAGTGGAGGTTTCCAGAAACTAAGCACTGAGGCAGGCGGCATCAGGGAGAAACTCCTCTGATTGTGGCACTGTCTGCTTTGCTACTCCACCTTGAGAGCATATCCGCTTACTGCTAATAGCGTCAGAAAGTATTTCTCAATTTGAAACCCAAACCAGACTGTGAACACATCACCCTTTTGTAGCTTTATAAAGCAGATGGACGTTAAGCTGACAAACCTCCAGACGGAGTCTAACATTAGTATCAATACTGTGAACTAAATTGGATTTTTTTGCTTTTGATTCTGAGTCATCTAGTTTGTAGAGTGTAGCCCAAGCATGTTAAACTGAGAACACCAACCATGAGAGGAGGTAGTTATTGCTCAGCACTCGAATTCCTGTTTCTGTTAGTTGGTGCAGCGATCCTTTCAGCTTTCTAAATGTGGATCCTTTGTGCTATTCTAATAACAAGTTTCAATTTGGGGGGCATTATAGCTGCTGTGGGTCCACATAGTAGGCGTGAATTTTTTCAACTCTTTAAAGAATTAATATCAGTTCTGCTTTTGAGATGTGGAAACAGACACTTAGGGGGGTTTAGAAACTCCACCAGAGTAAACAAGCTTGAACTTGATGGAGCTGGCATCTCACCTTAGCTCTGTGTGATGAGATCATTTATCTACTGACATTCTGGCTCATCTTTTATGGTGGACAGGCCTGTTGTTTTGTATACCCACTTAACAGGTTGAATAACTTGCTTTTTCATAGTACCGGAACCAGGCTGGACAGATTGGAATTGGTCGGAATGAACCACATGGCTCAAGGTCTGAATCAGGTACCATACCAGTGTTGTGTGTTTTCATTATTTTTAATGCCCATTTTGCTTATCAGTTTCTTAACCATAATCTCCAATCTCTGGGCATTTATTTGGTAAATCTTAGGACAGACAATCAATAATTAACATCTATTATTCTGCCTGAATTCTTACCACGTTTGCTTTATCATTGGGGTTTGTACCTGACCTACCCTTCCTGCTTTGTTAAGGCTAGTCTTCTTAATTCTCTGTGGTCTCAGACAATTCAGCTCTTCAATAAGTATGGAGTACTTACTACAGATATGCACTAGGAAATTGCAACCGTGAACAAGACAAGCAAAAACCTACCAAAGTGAAAAGGAATAATCAAACAAATATTTATACTACAGTGCGATAAGGTGGCTACAGAAGGGTCAAGAGACTTGACTCTGGAATCTCTATCTTGGTCCATTGGTCTATATGCCTCCTCTTGCACCACTACCAGGTTGTTTTGATTATTGTAGCTTTATAATAAAGTTTAAAGTCTGGGAGTGTGATACCTCCCACTCTGTTTTCTGTTTTGATTTTGCTGAGGATTGTTTTGGATATTCCTGGTCATTTATATTTCCATATGAATTCCTGTATTGTCATTTCTAGTTCTGAGAAAGAATGCTGCTGGCGATTTAATGAGTATTGCATTAAATCTGTAGATTGCCTTGAGTAGGATGGATATCTTAAAAATGTTGATTCTTCCAGTCCATGAGCATGGACTAGTCTACCATTTGTTTGTGTCATCTTTGATTTCTTTGAGCAGTGTTTTGTAGTTTTTTGGTTTTTTTTTTTTGCAAAGAACTTTCACATCTCTGGTTGGGAAGATGCCATGGCATTTCATTTTCTTGTGGCTATTGTGAATGGGATTGTGCTTTTTATTTGGGTTTCTGTTTGTTTATTGTTGGTGTCTAGAAATGTGACTGTCTTTTGCACATTTTCGAGGTACACAATCATATCGTCTGCAAAGAAAGATAACTTGACCTCCTCTTTTCCTATTTGGATACCCCGATCTCCTTCTCTTGTCTGATTGCTCAAAACCCCAAGTGCCCATGCCATAAGAGATCAGATAGATAAGTGGAACCTCATCAAACTGACAAGCTTCTGCAAAACCAAAGAAACCATCAAGAGAGTGGGGAGACAGCCTACAGACCGGGAAAAACATTTGTCAACTGTATATCTGACAAAGGCCTAACATCTAGGATCTGCAAGGAACTCAAACATGACAAAAAGGAAAAAAACCAAACAGCCCCTTACAAAGTAGGCAAAAGATATGAATAGTCACTTCTCAAAAGAAGACATAGGAGCAGTCAACAGATACATGAAAAAATGCTCAGCCTCACTAGTCATCAAAGAAACGCAAATTAAAACCACACTGAGATTCCACCTAACTCCAGTTAGGATGGCCATCATCAATAACTCCAAAAACAGCAGATGCTGGAGAGGATGCTGGGAAAAGGGAACACCTCTACATTGTTGGTGGGGGTGAAAACTAGTATAACCTCTGGGGAAAACAGTTTGGCGATTCCTAAAAGATCTAAAAACAGACCTTTCATATGACCCTGCAATTTCCCTTTGAGAATATACCCAGAGGAACTCAAATTGCTCTATAAAAAAGATAACTGCATGTCCATGTTTATTGCAGCATTATTCACAATAGCAAAACATGGAACCAACCCTGCTGCCCATAGAAAGAGGATTGAATTTTTGAAATGTGGTACATATGCACAATGGAATATTATGCAGCCATAAAGAAGGACAAACATATGGAGTATGCGGCAACTTGATTGGACTTAGATTCTGTAATACTGAGTGATCTATCACAGAAACAAAGAACCGAGTATCACTTGTTCTCACTCAAAAGAGGACCTTGAACAATTATTGTAATACCATAAGAAAAGGATTGGCAGTAGTGGGAAACTGCCGGGGTCGGGGGGGCACACCTCCTCAACAAGGGTACCTGCATAATGAACATTTGTATACCTAACCCTGAATTGTACCCCACATCTTTAAAATTAAAAAAATGTTTTTAAAAGAGATTTGCCTCAGAAAGTGACATTGTAGCTGAAACCTGGATGACAGGCGTCAGATTGACAGAAGAGATTGGCATTCCTGGCAGTGTGAAAATCATGAGGGCCTTAAGTCATGTGACAACATGCAAGCACTGGTAAGATCCAAGGAGTCTCAGAAAGGCTGAAACCCAGAGACTAGTCTCAGGAGAGTGGTGGAACAATGGATAATGATTTGAGAGAACTAGATGAACAACCGATTATTGATATCTTCATAAGATATTTTATGGAGTTTTGACTTTATCATAGACCATTGAGCCACCATTGAAGATATTCTTTAAGTCAAGTGATTATAAGATTCACATAGCAGAGAATAAATTAGAGGCATAAAATTTAGGTAGAGGTAGGAAACCAGTTAGAAAATCTGTGATAATGATCCTGGGATGCACAGTCGATGGCTTGGACTGTATTGGTAGCAACAGAAATGGTGAAAAGTGTGGAAGATGAATGAAGGTCATGGAATTGACAAGAGTTGGGATTTCCTAGACATGGTGAATGAGGGAAAGAAAGGCTGTGGATGTCTGCCTGGACCTTTTCAACAAACCTAAGAAACAAACTATGAAAATCCTGCAATTACTGGCTTCCATCATTGAATGCGCTTTGATTCTTAGCCTTTAAAGCCTATATGGTGTCCATTCCCGGTGTTAGTTACATTCTTGTGCTCTAAGTAGTAGAATCCCTGATTCAGATGCACTTAAACTATACAGTAGGATTTCAGCTCAGATATCAGGGAGCCCAAAGAAAGAATAGTCTTTAGAGGTTGTTGATTTAGCGACTCTATTGTAGCATCAGGGATTTTGTTTCTTTCCACACTCCTCTGTTTTCTACAAGCACCAGCTTCAACCCAAGTCTGGTCTTGTGTGTGTTCATAAGAGAGTCGTCTGTGACAGTGGAAGCAACAATGTTTTCTTACCATTTCCAGCAAGAGAAGGAGTCTGACTACTATTTCTCAGGAAATAGAACAGATTTTGCTTTGCATCTCATTGGCTCAAATAGATATAAGCCTACTCATCTCTGACAAATCTCTAGCACTAGGTATGGAAATACTATGCTTGCTTTAAACTAATCACCTACAATGAAATGCCACGTGCGCATGTTTATCCCTCTGCTTTGACACCACCATTTCTCTATTGGGATCTGATTCTTACTCTATCTCCAAGTTCCTTATCAGGCCTGGAAATGGTTTGCTTTACTAGATCTTGGAAAGAGATTTTGGCTTTGTTTTGTTTTTTTCTTAGTACACTAGGCATTTATTGTAGTACCAGGCATAGAGAGAGATCTGAGAAGTATTTGCTGAATGTAAAAAATATGTGTTGAGTATTGTATGTTAAACACAGTTTAAATGCTACCATAACTCTTATTTAATATTTCTTGTACCTTAAGCTTATCTTTCTAAATTATAACTCAGTAAGAATAAGGACCCCCTTCTTATTTTGTGGCTCGCATTACTAAGAATAACAAAGATTCAGTAAATACCTTTGGAATAATTTGAATCAGAACTATAGAATTTGAAATCATAGAATACAAAAAATATCTATATCAAGATTTCCAACTTATGAAGGAGGAACGTGATATAGAGAACCGTGTACAAATTAACTTAAGGTGGCATAACTAATTATGACAAAACTAGAAATTATAACTCGATCATCTGATTCCAAGTTTAGTGGTAAGTGACTTTTGGATAGGTGTTGTGATTGCTACCTGTTCATAAATAATTACTTCTGAATTCATAGTGTGACTGCATTATTTTTTCCAGTCTCTGTGGGGAATTAAAAAAAAATAGTTAGCACTCCCATTCAAGTATTAACCAGGCCTAGCCTTGCTTAGCTTTTGAGAGCAGATGAGATTGGGTGTGTTCAGGGTGGTATGGCCATAGACTGAAATAGATATTACTGCCCCTGTATTTCTCTTGATCTTTTTGTAATGATAACACAAACATTATGAAAGAAAAAAATACCTTAAAACAAAAAACCCCAATAACAATCTATATCTTTTATCACTAAGATTAGAGAACTTTCTGGTCTTCATTAGAGGATTTCTCAAATGAATAAATGTGATACATCCCCCCACGACTCTGCTCCACAGAAATAAATGTGATTGCTGTGTCCTTCTTGAAAAGAATGCCAAAAGAACCCTTTGGGTACTTCTTTCACTAAAAAAAAAAAGCAACCAAAACACTCAGAAAAAGAAAGGTTCCTATCTTGTTGTGCTTCACTTGATAGCCCTTATTAAGCATCAGGACTTCCCCACATAGACAATCTAGAACTTTTTTCTCCTCTATTCTAAATCTGCAGTCACTACTCCATCCTGGTTATGCCACCTGTCATTAGAAGTCTTTCATTGTGTATGGAAAGCATTCAGTAAGCATCTACTATGTGCTGGAGACTGTAATAGGTACTCAGGTGGGGAAAAAGGATAAAATGGGGTCGCAGCTCTCAATGAGGTGCTGATTCAACAGAAAGTCACATAGAAGGCAAGTAATCTTCACAATTACATACACAGTTCTAGGGAATCGGAGAGGGGAGATACATAGCCCACGCTGGCGTTAAGACACAGTTTCTTGGAGGAGAAAATACCTGAACTAAATTTTAAGAAGCAGATGAACAGGAATTAATTAGGCAAAGTTAGAGAAAGACATTCCAAGCCAAGAGAAATGGTAGAGCGATGGTGCAGAGTAGATTGTGAGGATGGTAGAAATAGTGGGGAATATGTAGGAAGGCTGGTTATAAGAAAAATAGAAGTCAGTATGAGTCAAAGCATGAAGAAACTTGCATGCAGGATGAGGGTCTTGAGATATAAACTACAGCAACTGGGCAGTATTTTAGTGGTGCTGAGCAAAATCATCAAATCTCCAATTAAAAAATATGGGTAGCACAGTGGCTGAAAAAAGGCAATACGTGACCTCAAAGGCAGTAAGACCTCTGGGAATCTGTGGAAATAGCCCAAATAAGAAATGAAGAAGCCACAGAACAAGCAGTAGCATGTAGACTGGGGGATGGATGTGAGAGGTATTCCAGAGGTAGAACCAAGAGATATTCCAAAGGTAGATCCATGTTGACTTAAAGGTGACCGAAAAGGCAAGATGGGGCAACCCTCTCGGGTCCCCTCCCACTGTGGGAGCTTTTCTGTCCTCTCAATAAATCCTGCTTTCTTAAAAAAGAAGAAGAAGAAGAAGAAGAAAGAAAGAAAAGAAAGTCAGGTTGGCTTTGAGTGTTTACATTTGCTTGATATAGGGTGATAGTGCTGGATCTAGGATGACAGAGTTAATCATTAAGAGTACAAACTCAAAAGAAAGAGCAGATTTAAAAGAGGAGATACAGGGTTAAATTTGGACACGCCAGGAAGACTAAATTCAGGGATTAGGTGCTAAACCCAATTCTGACATTATTTAGTTGGATACCCCTGAGATAGTTTTTGAATGTTGCTATTTTTTTCTTATTTGTCAAATGTCATGTTTGTGTCTTAGATTTACAACCTAATTACAGCTCACAGCCATGAAATATTTATAGGGTTTTTTTGGTATCATAACTTGGAAGAGGAATGTAACCAGTAGACCATCCCCTCAAGGCCAGTCTTTTAGTAAAGTGACCAGCGACATGATGTGTAGAAGCAGTGATTAACAAGCTTTCTTAAAGCCTATAATCTCCTCATTTTTCTTTTCTCATATAATTAAGGACAGAGTAGCGTCTATCAGAAAACATGTGGAATGATGAATACCATTACTCAGAGATCAAATATAAACTGAAAGGATTATTGAAACTTTGGTCAAAGATAAAATCAAATTTTGAATTATTTGTGTAGGCAAAATTTAAAAAAAAATTAAGTGATGGATTAGCAACAATGGTTAAGCTTTTCTGCTTTAGAAAAAATATTCCACATGTAAAGGTGATATGCAAAAAGAGAGCAACTACTAAAATTTTGTTCAATAGGGCACAGGGAGGATCTTAGGATGAGTTAAGGCTAACAATGTCCTGATGTGGGTTTTCCTGTTGGAAGCAGCACATCATTTCCAGGAAAAATCTGAAAGAGGAATGCACCAGATCCTGATGGAAGCAGGAAATGGAACTGGCAGTCCCAGACCTCTCACAGGGTCCACTCAGACCAACAAGGCTCAAACTGACATTGGCTGAACCTAACTGCAGATTAGCTGGATCTGCGTGTTGTTCTTGTCATCAAGCTTCCAGTAAAAAACCCACCAGGACAAGTTTAACCTGGCTGTTAATTTAGTTTGAATGAGGTCAAAGTCTTCAGCTAAGAAATCATAGCTCTGAGAGACTGACAGACTTCTGGGAGACTTGAGGAAGTTTGATTAGAGAGTCTCATTTTATCTTAAGAGTATTTCCGAGTCTCCAAGCATGGGCATTTTCTTTTGTAAGAAATGCTTGTTCTGACAATAATGCAAAGACGCATGGAAGTGTTCATATTCAGTCTTGATAATCACTGCTCTCAGAAGACAATGACATTAATTCGAGGGTAGACCACTTAGTAAAGACAATCCCTTCTATGCACTCATTCATTCCCTGAATACGCTTCCTCATTCGTCCATGCAGATATTTATTCACATACAGTTATATTTAAGAGATAGCCTGTGTTGGTTGGAATTCAGGAGTGAAACTTTGGGCAGAATCCTTAACTTCTCTGTTCCTCTTCTTTTCATCTGCTAATATGGATAATGATGATCCCTATGTCATAGGATTGTTGTGAGGATTGGTGGACTTTATATATATATATATATATATACAGTTCTAAAAACAGTGCCCAGAAAATGAATATCACTCAGTGGACCTCAATGAGTATTGTTTATATTACAAGTTTCCTTGTTAGATTATATCCCATTCTATTCTCAATGTCCACCTTATGTTCTGGAGATTGTAGGAGGGAGCATACTGTATATTTGCTTGTAATGCAAAATCTGGATATGATTCATAAAGTAAACACACACTGATAACAATAAAACTATATTTATTTTTGTAGTTATTATTTACTATGCTGAGCCTTTTACATATGTTATATTATTTAATTGGTGGATTCAATATATTACCCAGTTCCTGTATGTGGTAGGCCGAATAATGACCACCAACACTACTTCCCAGAACTTGGGAATATATTAGGACATCTGGCAAAGAGAAATTAAGGTTGCAGGTAGAATTAAGATCGTTAATCAGGTGGTCTTAAGATAAGATTGTCCTAGGTATCTGAATGGATTCAGTATAATTGCAAGGGTCGTTATAAGTGGAAGAGAGAGACAGAAGAGAGAGAACCAGAGAACTGGCAGTGTAGATAACGCTTAGCACAGTGTTGCTGGCCTTGAAGTTGGAGGAAGTAGCCATGAGCAAAGGAAAATAATCTGTCTCTCAAAGCTTGGGGAAAAAAAAGGGGAAACAGATTCTCCTCTAGAACCTCGAGAAGGAATGTAGTCCTGCTGACACTTTGATTCCAACCTGGTGAAACCTCTGTCATACTTCTGATCCACAGCACCATAAGATAATGAATTTGTCATGTTTTAAATCATTATGTTTGTGATCAAGGTTACAACGGCTGTAGAAAACTTATGTACCTTGTGTTGTGCTCATCAATTGTGACCGATCAGGAGTTATTGCAGTGTCAAAAATATTCTTGAATGATGTAGTAATTTCTTGTTAAAGACATTTACCCTTTGGGTGAAGATGAGAAAACAGCAAGCATAGTGAAAATTAGGAGGAGAATGAGCCGTGGAAGTGAGAGGTATAAAAATTGGATTTTAAAAGGCATGGATGGTGTAGCCGTAGGTTCTTGAGTAACTTTGAGTTCTGGAGTATCTGTGAGATTCAAGAGTAGCTGTGGGATTCTAGAGTAACTAGAGTTCGGTGATAACTGTGGGATTCTGGAGTAACTGTGGAATTCCAAACCCCAGGAAAAGGCAGAGGTGGGCACACTGAAGGGCTCTCAGTTGTATTTAACCTGGGAGATATTTTTCATAAGGGTTTAGACTTACTTCCCACTATTGTTTTGAAAAGGCAAAACAAGAATTTATGAACCGCAGAGGAAGATTGATTCAACTAAGGTAAAAGCCAACATGCTGGATAGCAGAATCCTTTGTCAGGGAGGCAAAGCTGCTCTTAGCTGCCAAGATGCTCGAGAAATCAGTGTGCCACCAATGGGTCACAGAGGACCAAGGTATTCATACTCTTAGTTTGTGAGTACAAAATCAGGGACGGAGCCTCTGTAGTCACTTATCACCAAGAGCTGCCTTCTCTCTTTACCTATAAATAAAAAAGGGGCTGTGTTGATATTTTTATTTTCTCTGTGCAAAACATTGTATGAATCATTGACGTAGAACATACTTTTTCATGCACACTAAAATAAATGTTCTCAAAGAATCTAGATTATTTTTAAAGTCTATGTGAAGAGTCAGGGGGAAAAAGCAGGAGATTAGAACTCATGTGTTTGGAGCTAATCTTTGTCACCTTCAGTGCTCCTCACTTAGTCCTCCTCATTCCGCCCTCACCACAGTGCCACAGGCAGGCGGTATTTGCATCTGGTCTGTTTGGAGAGGTGCAACTGATTAGCATGAATCAAGTAAGGGATAACCAATTAAGAAAATGTTAAATGGCACATGGGGCTAGCTTGGTGTAGGAGAAGACAGAGCTAGGCTGGCTGCCCTTGTGTAAAGAGGCTGATCCCTAGAGGAACTGAAACTCATTGTGACTGAAGAGGATCTGGCTAGGGTGGACTTGAGAAGGACAAAAGAGGACATCCTGGGTAGAAGAAGAGCACGGGCAAAGACTCGAACTATGGGGTGAGAAAGCAGTAAGTGTGAACACAAGCCTAACCTAAGAAACTGTGGCAGTTAGCTTGACTAAGGAGGGGGATATCTAATTTCAAAGACATTGAGTTTCAAGAATAAAACTGGACGTTAAGCCCTTGGCTTTGGGAAATATCTTTGACGATAATATCAGAGGAAATCAGACTAAAAAATGAAACGGAACACAATCTATGAGTTTCCGAATGAGAACCTGTTTCTAAAATCTCTTAGGAATACTATGTACAGTTGTAATTTTAACTTTCTAAAGTAAATAAAGGATCTAAGATCCCGTTGGGATGATCTTTTAAACAAACATTCTCACTTTGACCTAATTTAACAAATATTTGTAGAGAACTTACTTTGTGCCAGACCCTGTTTTAGGCACTGGCAAAATTAGAATAATTTTCCTTCTTTTGATGAAATCATATTCTGGCGGTGTGGAGAGCTATGTACAGCATACATATCATAAGGGACAATCCAAGCAAGATTTCATATGAGACAAAGACAAATCTTGCTTTTCCTACTGCCTCAGATGATAAATGTGTCCAGATCTTGGGAGCCAAATTTTGGGAGCACATCTAGAGAATTCCCTAAATTACTAACTTTCCCATCATCATACTTTCTTTCTTTTCCTATTTTTTTTTTTTTTTGAGTTCAAGCCCTTGAAGAAACCATTCAAATGAGGTGTCTGAATGCTAATTATAGAAACAAATACAATGGCTGACACACAGTAAGTGATCCCAAAAATGTTTATTTGATTGAATGTTTATAATGATCTAGTATGTCATCTCTGCCCTGATGGGAGGATTGCATTTTAACAAGGAGCTTCCTTACTTTCATCACAGGAGAAAAATGGCCCTGGTGAAAAACTCTCATGTTTTCAAAGATAATGGGGCAGATAATTTTGTAAAAAACTTTTAAATGTTTGTTAAATCATCTTATGTAGGCACCCACTCATAAGAGGCGGGATGATGGTGACTTTTTTTCACAATGACGCATGAAATAACTCTGTCTCATTTAATCCTTATAACTCTGTAAAGTAGAACTTATTTTTTCTGCCTTATAGATGGAGAAACTGAGGTGAAGTGACTTGTAGAAGCTCTCTTAGCCAGTAAGCAGTAGATTCAAGATCTAAACTAAAGTGTGCCTAGTGTGAGGTTTCATGCTTTTTGTATACTCACTGGCAGGCCCATTCACACCTGTGCAACTCATAAAGCAGAAATACACACAGACATACCCATAAATAGACTACTTGCTGTTCAAGATTTGGCCACCTGAGGTTCCAGTTTCCAACAGGACTTTTCTGGAACTCTGTTTCTCAGATGTAAGTGGGGGCTTTCCTGTGAACTACAGTACAAATTGCCCATGAGCATCTGAATAATTTCATAGGTCCTCCGATCTGTTTTACCTGGTAAGATGCCATCTCCAGCTGTTTCCCAAATTAACGTGACCAGGGTAGGCCTTTACAGCAAAACAAACTCACTCATGCTTTCCTTATTGAGAACTGCCTCACCTGATTAACCATAAAACGTATCTTCACAGTAGATGAATTTCTGATACAACAAGTGGATACAGCCACCTCTCAGCTTTTAATTCCACCCTGTGCTCTGCTGAGTCATCAATTCCAAACTAGCAAGTCCAGGAAAGGTGAAGGGGCCAGGCTAGCCATAGTAAAATACAATTCTCCTTAAGCTACTCATGTGTCAAGACTTAGATGTTAAGGCCAACAGTCAACTACAAAAAAAGTCTTGCAAATTATAGACTATTAAAATCAGGAAATATCTGAAGACTTTTCATTTCTCACTTCATTACTGTAAAGAAACCATGCCTGTGAAAAGGAAAATTGTTTTTTCAAGCATAATGTTGCTTCCTTTACATAATGCTATGCCAGCATTTTTTAATAAATCGCATCCATGAGACATTTTTATTGACTGAGCACACACTCTTTGCCTCATTCATAGAGTCTCGCCCTAGAGGAACTTGCCATCACGTTGAGAAGGCCAGAGTTACGCATATATTCAATAACTTTGCAGTGATGCCAGACAGAAGATAATCAGGCTGACAGGAACATGCTAGAGAAATGACACTAGCGTTCTCAATTCCTTCTTAATGGTTCTATGAAAAACAAATGGTTTTATTAGAAACAAATACAATAATATAAAATAGGGTTTTTTTAAAATAAGAGAAAATGTGTTTATTGGGGTCTAATATGTGCCATATGTCACAGCAGGCACTTAGGTTTATTTTGACAAAAAAACAAACAAAAAACCTGAGGATCAGGAAAAACACCCTATGCATAACCAACCACACAGGCAATAGATTGCAGACTAGGCTCAGTTTGATTTGAAATGCTGAGCTCATTCCAGTGGAGCACATGACTTCTCTTTGGAGAGAAAATGAAAAAGCACAGCTTTCTGAAGATATTCCTAAGATTAGAGGCCTTTAGTCATTTTACTCATTGCTCACGGAAATGTGATGTACATATGTCAATTTAATAAACAGTGAGCCAATTTTATAGCTATGGCTTTAAATATGAACAAGTCTAATGAGTCCATTTGTTTTGGGAAATTCTAATAATACTGCTAAGGATAACTTTTACTGCTTTAGGTAAGGAAAAAGAAATACGTATAATGAATAAAAATGCACTAGTGTTATTGAAAATCAATTTTATATCTAGGACCTAAAATGTAAAGAAGAAATAATAAATACATTAGTAGCTAAGATTTCGGTAGCGTTGTTGTTAATTTTTGATAATAATTCTACTTCTCTAACTTAAAAAAAAAGAACAAAACCCTGCAAGATAGGAAGTAATTCCATCACCAGAAGAGGCGATACAATAATTTACTTTGCAGGATATCAGGAGAATAGGCGAGAAGCCAATTAAATATCTCTGGCAAATTGGAGCAGCAGGAAACAACTTGAAAAAGCACTTGCTTAGAAGTAGCAGGACTGAGGATGAAAATCTTCCATACAAGGTTACTGCTTGATTTTCAGAAAGTCATTGATGGACAACATTTGACCCATAGGATTTGTAAGAGACACCTGGCAGACATAGTGACTTTAAAAGAGCTAATCATTTAATCAACAAACAAGATCTGAGCACCTAATAACTGCTACGTATTTTTTTTTTACATGCAAGGAAGCTCTGTGTTGAGAAAGACAGGCAAATTAATGAACAATTAAAGGCAGTGAGATATGTATCATGATATACTTGACTTGGAGAGAGCATGAGGAGGAGAGAGACTGTGACCTACTGATGCACTTGAATTTATGGAAGCATGGTAGATAGATTTGTCTTAGATTGAAGAGCTAAGAGTTCCAGGGAAAGCTTTAAGAGAGAGAGGATTGAGGTGAAATCCTTTTGAAAGGATAAATACGTAAGACAGGTGAGTCAAGAGTAGAAGGACTTTGACACTATGTAAAAATATGATGGCATGATGGACCAGATCCTGTAATGGGCATGGAAGTCGTATGGCAGGATGGTTGGCAATGGCTTGGAGAGGCAGTCAAAAACTAGTTTATGCAAAGCCTTGTGCAACAGTCTATGGAATTGGGTCTTCATTCTCAGTTAGATGTCTCCAGATGTCTCCAGATTTCAGGGTGCATGCATATCATTCAGCCAGGAAATTCTTACTTAGGGGATCTAATCTGATATCCAGATATCAGCATTTTAAACAATCTCTCCAGGCTATTTCAGTTGTATAGTCTTGTGATTACAATCCTAAAAGACACTGCTGAGCAAGAACTATTAAAAGAATTTCAACTTGGAGAGAGTTGGCCATGTTTGTCCACTTAAAGGCACATTCTGGTTGACTAAATTGGATGCTCAAAAAAAGAAGGCTGGGTGACTTCTTAGTAGGCTATTGTTATAATCTGGGTGAAAAGTGATACATTCGTGAATTAAGAATAAATTTTTGGCCGGGTCGGTAGCTCAGCCTGTAATCCCAGTGCTTTGGGAGGCCGAGATGAGTGGATTGCCTGAGCCTGCAGGTTTGAGACCCACCCGGGGAACTTGGAGAGACCTCATCTCTACAATAAGTCAAAAATTAGCCGGGCGTGGTAGCGCGCGCCTGTAGTCCCAGCTACTTGGAAGGCTGAGGCGGAAGGATCACTGGAGCCCAGCAGGTCGAGGTTGCGGTGGCCGGGAGAGGCCACTGCACTCCAGTCTGGGCGATGGAGTGAGACTCGGGATCAAAAAGAAAAAAAAGGAATAAACTTTTTATTAAAATCCAGAATCTACAAGGAACTCAAACGCGTTGAAAAGAAAAAATCAAACAGCCCCATTAAAAAGTGGGCAAAAGACATGAAAAGACACGTCTCAGAAGAAGTTATATGGGTAGCCACCAGACGTACAAAAAAGTGTTCAGTCTCAATAATCAACAGAGAAATGCAAATCAAAACCACACTGAGGTACCACCTAACTCCAGTAAGAATGGCCATCATTAATGAAGCAAACAACAACAGATGCTGGTGAGGAGGCAGAGAAAAAGGAAGGCTTCTACACTGCTGGTGAGAATACAAACCAGTGCAGCCTCTTTGGAAGACAGTGTGGCAATTTCTGAAAGAACTTGAAATTGACCTTCCATATAACCCAGCAGTCCCCCTATTGGGAATATACTCAGAGGAACTCAAATCATTCTACAAAAAAGATACCTGCGTACACATGCTTGTTGCAGCTCTAGTCACAATAGCAAAAACATAGAACCAACCATACTGCACTTTGAAGCTGGACTGGATTAAAAAAATGTGCTACAAACCGGGCTCAGTGGTTCAGCCTGTAATCCCGCGCCTTTGGGAGGCTGAGGTGAGTGGATTGCCTGAGCCCACGGGTTTGAGACCCACCCGGGCAGCGAGACCTCATCTCTACAATAAATCAAAAACTAGCCGGGCATGTTAGCGCATGCCCGTGGTTGGAAGGCTGAGGTGGAAGGATCGCCGGAGCCCAGCAGGTGGAGGCTGCGGTGGCCGGGAGTGGCTACTGCACTCTAGTCTGGGCAATAGAGTGAGACTCCAACTCAAAACAAACAAACAAACAAACAAAAATACATATACACAATGGAATATTATGCAGCCGTAAAGTAGGACAAACATATGGATTTAGCAGCAACTTGGATGGATTTGGAGTCGATCATACTCAGTGCTCTATCACAGAAACAAAGGGCAGAGTACCATATGTTCTCACTCATGAGTGGACCTTGAACAATTATCATAATACTATAAGAAAGGGATTGGCAGTAGTGAGAAACTGCCAGGGGAGCGGGGGTGGGATTGGCAGTTGAGGGAAACTGCCAGGGGAGGGAGGGGCACCCCTCATCAACAACGGGATCTGCACAATCAACATCTGTATACCTAACCCTGAATTGTATTCTACATCTTTAAAATAAAAAGAAAAAACTTTATAATTTATTAGACACAGGAAGAGGAAAGAATCAAGGATGACTACCTGAAACCGGTGCCATTATGCAGTGAGGGTGTACAGGAAAATGTGTAGGCTGAACTGGAGAAAGATCTGAGCTGAGAATAGGCATTCTGTGCCCGGCTTCTTCCCAATTGTGGTGTAAGTGGGTGTAATGGAGGTCATGAGATCAGTGTTAGACATGGAAATTGAGTATTTATCAATCAATTAATGTTAGCTAATGTCAGAGATTAGATATGTAAAGAATATAAAAAAGCAAAGGAAACTAAGACAACAGAATTGTGAAGAACTTTGCCTTTGTTTCAAAATAGAAACTTGGAAAAAATAAATAATTGAGAATGAGTAACCAGAAAAAGACAGAAGGAAGACTAAGAGAAAGAGCCATTACTAAGGTAAAAACAAAGTGGTTTCCTCAAAAGAGGGACTGGTTCACAGTGTGAAAATAATATTGGAATGACAGGTTCATATTGACCCACAGTGTCCAATGGCCTATACATGACACTAGATGTATGTTATTATTTTGTATTTTCACCATGGCTACCTGGAAGGGACAGTTACTCCAGTATTACAGAAGATACTGAGACACAAAATAAATTTGTAAATTACCCAAGTTCACACAACTAATGAGTGGAGATGGTCAATTTCAAACTGACTTCTACCCAATCTGGAAATCTGTGTCCCTTCCTCGCTCACAGGCTGCCTTCCGAAAAATCTGAGTAAAAGGACTATCAGTGGACTGATATGAGTATGTGGAAAGGTATATAAAATGAGGTAGGATGCAGGACTGCATGTCAATGACTCTTTTTAAAACCTTGTCACTGAAAGTCCCCCCCAAACTGTAAATTGAGATAAAGAGATGTGGAATTCAGAAAAGAGTAAATCACGCTTCAATGCTAAGAAAAAAGACCCAACAGAGAAAGAGAATACACTGAAGGTGCGGAGGAGACAGACATGAGGCGTGACTTTTACAGTAACAGAGTAAGTCAAAATTAGAGCCATGGCAGTAGACATGGGATGGTAAAGAAGGAATCAAGGCTAGAAATAAGTCCGTGATTAGATGGGGAGAGGGTGAATTTAGAAAGGTCCAGCCAGGCACGTGGTTTCTATGTCCTTAATGATTTAGGAGATGTTTGCTAAAAATAATGGGGTCTGGTGCTAAAAGACGGGTTTGAATGAAATGAAGTAAAAGTCGAAATAACCCCTAAGAGGATGTTAAAATTATAGGTGATCAGAGTGACCAGGCATCTTAAATGGTCTAGGTCAAGATGGGGACCAAAGGACATGGGATCCTCTCAGCTTCCATGGTCATGTAACTCTCAGACACTGATGTCCACTTTTGACAGACTCTGTGATCATACCATACTGGAATACAATATATCACTGGAATACAATATTGTATCACTGGAAAAATCACTGGAATACAATATTCTGGAGAGGATTCATTAAAGATGTGAGGGTTGGGGTAAACTGTGAAAGTAGAACAGGATGTGGGCTGATGGAGAGGTGGGAAGAAGCTTTCCAAGAGGAAAAGTGAGCATTGAAAAGCGTCATCCAGAGGCTGTAACTTAGCACGGGGTGAGGGTGAGGGTTGTAAAAAAGATGAGGGGGTGGAGAGGGATACTACTGAGGGACGTTGAAAAATGGAATTAAATGAGCCTTAGTCTCTGGAAAGAACTCCACGCTAGCTGAAGAAGTTGGACTTCATCCATTGCCACCATTTTAAGAGAATATGTCGCCATTGGTTTCACCAGCCACCTGCCTGCAACTAATAGATGTTCATATGTCATTATGTCATTGAAAAGGATCAACATTTGATTGGTTCCTTCTCTGTGTTGGAAAGAGATGTACATACACTTTGTCTAATCTTCAAACACTCTGCAAGGTGGGTTATGCCTATTTTGGCCAAGGATACTCAGGTAGGAAGCAGACAGGTGAAAGCCCACATTCCCACCCACTGGATTCCAGTCCAAAACTCTCCTAGGGAGATTATGCAAATGTATCAACATAAACTTTATAACCAGAGCCCCTCTGTGTACAAGAGGAAGACTTTCTCTCTTTGTCCTGATGGCCCCAGTGATTTTTGAAAATCAAGAGACAAGTTCTGGGGCTGCTTCAGGAAAGAAATAGAAAAGGCAAGAATTTCCTTCACCCCAGGTAAGTGAGAGAAGGCAATCTTACTATGAAACAACAGGAAAGGGTTTGGGTTCTGTGTGTTATGTAGTTTTCATAGCCCTTGGTACCAGGAAAAGGTAGCCCTTGGCTACCAAGTTACCAGGAGCCAGGATCCCGGAAATCTGGGATTTGAGCAGCATTGAACACCCAATTAATTTTTCTTTTCTTTTTCTTTTTGCAGGTCTTGCCTCTGGTAACTTTCGGCCAGGCTACTGGAGGTGGAGTGGTGACACTGACAGCCGTTCTCAGTAGACATGTCCCTGTGACTCTTACCCCTGTTGAAGGATGAACTAGGTTCACCTTTGTTGATAGTGGGAGTACAGGAACCCAGAGACACTAATACATCAGCTCTGGTTATATATTTATATATATATGATATATACATACATATATATACACACATTGTTAACACAGCTTAGTCTTTTCCATCATATTTCTTTAAAAATTAAGCAATTTTCCACTGCCCAAATGTTCATATCTCCTTTCCCCCAGATATATAGCTTAGAAAGACAACCAACCTGAACATCTAGACAAAATAGCCAAGAGCACATAGCTTCTCAGGAGATGGCAAAGAACACAGGTCTCTTTCTTGGTTGAATTGAGGAATGTCTTTGGCCTCTGCTTTGCTTTAGTGTTCCTCTGAGCTAGCTGAAGTGCTTCAGGCTCTGTAACTGTGATGAGTCGATCCCTGTCTAATCTACACTACTCTGTAATGCCAATATGAAGTCACTTTGCTCCAGTAAATCATGTTGACATCTTCCCTTGCCTTTATTTTGTTTCATCCTAATTCCTCAGCATGGGTTCCAAGGCCTGTCACAATTTGAAAAAACTACAATCTCCCAACATCTTCATCATAAAGACAGGCTAAGAAGCACTTCCTAACGTCAGATGTGTGTTGTGGTTTCTAGGACTGGATTTAAGATGAGTAAAGACATGCTTTGATGGGCCTTCTAGAATGTATTCCTGCAAATTTTATCTTCTGGTAATGCAACATTAGGCTATGAGGAATTGCAACACAGAGTAACGCTGAACAAGTTTTTAAATTGAATATAAATAGCTGCCTCTGATCATAATGGCTACCATTCTTTGTGCCTGACACTGTTCTAGGTGTTTATGTAAACCATGCTACTTAACCCTCAATATAATCCTGTGGCATAGGTTATTACCACGTCTTTTTCAGTTGAGAAAATAGAGACTCAGAAAGGTCAATAGTTTGTGGAGCTTGTAAGTAGCCGGCCAAAATTTCCATTTAAACCAGATGTTCTGCCCATTATCCCAGACCAAGCTTCCTGCCTCTCATGTTTCTCGTCTATCTCCAAGTAGAGACCTTTGTCTCACTGGCTGATAGTGCTTGCTGGGTTGCACTTACAATGGATGTACAAGTATTTAACTTCAATCAAAGGGATGCCAGGGTAACGAAATAGCAGTGGAGAATACAGAGATCTTCTACCTTGTTTGTGAATTTCTGATGATTTTTGGTTCTGCTTCGCCTCAGCCCTATTTGCACAATAAATCTTGCATTTTGCTTAGCAGTACACCATCCTGTTCTTCAGTGCCTCTCAACGCAGCCATGACAGCTACCTCAGTTATGGTCCGTTCCCAAACACTTATTGGGCATTTGCTGATGAATAAGAAATGAGGACGAACAGATGGTTTCTGAGTAATACGGTCGATTCAGTGATCAAGGTACGCAGAGGAAAGTAGGGAGGACAGAGCGGGGACGTCCAGCTCAGCCGGAGAAAGAGAGGGCCAGGGAAGACTTTCTGAGCTCATCCTTGGAGGGTAACTAGAAGTCAGCCAGACAAGGAGTGAATGCTGAGCTAAGCAGAAGAAAGGGTGTGAACAAAAGAAGCCCAAAAGGCGTGCAAAAGTGAGGTGTGGGCTGGGAACTGCCAAGACTTCAGAGCGATTGGAGCAGAAAATGCAGATCTAATTTCAAAGGTAGGAAGGAAGGTTAAAGTCAGAGAGGTCAGCCAGAACCAGGCTGATGAGGGTCTTGTTTGCTATGTGCAAGGGAGGGACAGGCACAGGTACGCATTTTGTGTCGATCATTCTGAACTGAGGTGTGATGCAGTGAGAGAGAGGAGGTCTAATCTCATACTGTAACCGCAGTGGTCTCCACCTCTCAAGAAAGCAAAAGGATTATTGGTGATTACTGAATGGCAACTTTAGGATGGAACTCTTTAAAACACTAAAATTCATGCCGGGCTCGGTGGCTCAGCCTGTCATCCCGCGCCTTTGGGAGGCTGAGGTGAGTGGATGGCCTGAGCCCGCGGGTTCGAGACCCGCCTGGGCAGCGAGACTCCATCTCTACAATAAATCAAAAAATCAGCCGGGCGTGGTAGCACTGCACTCCAGTATGGGCGACAGAGTGAGACTCCAACTCAAAAAAACCCCAAAAAACACTAAAATTCATGAATTTTCACTTCCATTAATTTTGCATTCACTTGCATTAATTTTCACTTCCTCTCCTCTAGAAATACTAGGATCCTGGGTTGAGAGAGAATGAGATAAATCTCCAGGATTCCTTTAATTCTTTCATCTCCAGTGCTGTTTCTTGTTAACTCTCATCTGAATATCTCCCTGATCGTGCCCTTGATGTCTATGTATGTATGATTACTTTCTTGGGTCAGGTTTTCTGTGATCATTTACAGATGACAGTGGTCTTTCTGCTGATACTGGCTTCACCTAAAGGCTTCCAATGAATTTACTCAGTGATTTCTACTTTTAATCAGATTAAATTTAAGGACCATATCACTGTCTTCCAGGTCATGCTACCAAGTGTGAACTGCAGTCATCCTAGGGACCCTTTGTCACCAGTACAGGAAGAAATAGGTGCCGAATGTGAGGACAAGTGCTTCCAAACCTGTAGCTATTCTATTATCTATGTTGCATCCAATAATACAAAGTTGGCTTTCATTTTCTTTCTCTTTGGTGTTTTCTTCATTCTACTTTTCCAATAGTTCATTTTGCTGTGTTTTACAAGAACATTGGTTTGTGATGGATGGAAACAGAAAGAGGGATTTGGGAGAGAATGGTTCTTTATCACAGATCATTTGAAAAACTTTGTTCTACTTCATAGAGCAAAATGAATGGATAGGAAAAGAAAATAAAGCAAAACATCCCTAGCATTTTTGAGTGACTGCTCTGTGTCAAGAAGCTAAATTGGAAGTCTCACTTGATCTTTACTGAAGCTCTGTGAGATGGACATTAAGATAGCCAATTTGCAAATTGAAAAAAAAGGGTTCGGAGAGTGTGTACAGATTATTTGGGTTGGCATCAACCTCAAATCTATGTAATCCCCCAATCAATACTCTTTTTAATACCTCCTACTCCCTTGTTACAAAGCGTATAATTCAGTGCTAAAATTAGACTTATCTTCTTGAAAAGATGGAAACTCTATTAAGGTCAGGATTTATACATGTGCCGTTTTAAATGTCCATAATTCTTAGCACAGAACCACCTCAATGCTTATTTCAATATATGGCAGATAACTGGTACCTCCCCAGAGCTGGCCTTGCCAGAGGCAGACGTTCCGGGGATAAACAAAGAAAGGCCTTTCTAAGCAGGTCTTGTTCTCCATTAGAGTGGAGTCTTTGTAGCAGATCATTACCTAAGAACAATTCACACACCTCATCAACAAGGGTACTTCGATAATGAACATTTGTATACCTATTCCTGAATTGCACCCCGCATCTTTAAAATAAAAAAAGATTAAATTAATTAAATTAAAACAACAACCACAAAAAATAAAAGCAATTCAACCTTAGACCATCTGGTAGGACATTTTGTTTTTATCTCTAAGAACTGTGATTGTGTGTGCTTGTTTTGAGGAAAAGGGGGAAGGGATGGAAAGACAGCTAGGACTGTTAATTTTTAAGGTCTCAAACTACTGCAGATGTACAAATAGCCTGGAAGGGCACCAGGCAACATTTTGTCACATGTCATTATCTCCCATCCTATCCCACTTCAGCTATCTGAAATATGAGATTAACTGAACTGTTGAGTGTACATCTCTTTTCAGTTTTAACCACGCACATTTAACATCTAAGAGAATTCTTCACATGTCTAAGATGAAGCACTATAGATGTTCTCCCCGTGCCTATTTCATTCAGGACTAACACACTTTGAAGTGAGCATGGCTTTGTGCTGGTCCCTCCTGTAAATTATTTTTCAGGACTTGCCAGTGCCCTGAGCACACTATGCTAAGTGTAACCCAAGTGGAGACAGTTTGTGAGATTGATATTTTAGAGGAATTGAAACATAGCCAGAAGTATTCTTCATCAAAGTGCAAAGCTGTGCCCTGTGAGCCTAGAGGAACCAGTTGACCAAACTGCTCAACTTTCCTGCCAGTCTGTCAAAGACTCTGAGTCAGGAGAAAGCGTGGCATGCCCAGGCAGGAACAGAGTGAAAGGGGTGGCGGGCACTGGGAAATGTGAAATCAGGACAGCCCCAGAAACTGCAGAAGGAGAGTTATCGTTGGGATGTCCCCCGCCGTCTCACTTTTTCTTTTCCAAGATCTTGCTAACACAATCTAGTTATGTCTTTATTCTTAATAACAGCAACTGTATTAAAAATATCTATCATCGCGTGAGTAACTACCAAATGTCAAGCACCATGCTTAAGGCACTGCTGGGATCTTAAGGTTTGTATTCCTCCCAAAATTTATACTGAAATTCTAACCCCCAAGGTGACAGTACTAGCAGGTGGATCCTTTGGGAAGTGATTAGGTCATGAGGGTAGAACTCTTATAAAAGAGATCCTAGAGAATTTTCTCACTTCTTTCATCAAGTGAGGTTACATTGAGAAGTTTCTGTCTATAAACCAAGACGCAAAAACAGGTTTTTATCAGACCCTAAGTCTGCCAGTGGTTTTTTTGTTTGTTTGTTTGTTTGGTTTTTGTTTTTTTTTTTTTTTTTTTGAGTTGGAGTCTCACTCTGTCGCCCAGATTGGAGTGCAGTGGCTGCTCCCGGCCACCGCAGCCTCGACCTTCTGGGCTCTGGCGATCCTTCCACCTCAGCCTTCCAAGTAGCCAGAATTACAGGCAAGCGCTACCACGCCCGGCTGATTTTTTGATTTATTGTAGAGATGAGGTCTCGCTGCCCAAGCGGGTCTCGAACCCGCGGGCTCAGGCAATTCACTCACCTCAGCCTCCCAAAGGCGCGGGATTACAGGCTGAGCCACCGAGCCCAGTTTTGCCAGTGGTTTTATTAGTACTTCTCAGGCCCTAGAACTGTAATAGATGCATTTGTGTTGCTAATAAATCACCCAGTCTGTTTTGTAATAGTAGCCAAAACAGACTAAGATAGGTATAATGCAAAGATAAGTTTCTTTGACCCGCACTTTAATCATAATAATCACATTATTATCATCATTTTACAGATGAGGAAACTGAAATTCAGAAGGTTACAAGGCTAGTGAGTGATAGAGCCTGTATTTAGACTCAGATTCATTGACCCTTAAACAGGTATTTTTCTTTTTTTTTTCCTTCTTCCATCTTTAACTTTTTTATTTTAAAATTGTGGGGTACAATTCAGAGCTAGGTATACAAACATTCATTGTGCAGGTACCCTTGTCAATGAGGTGTGCCCCCGCTTCCCCAGGCAGTTTCCCTCCACTGCCAATTCCACCTCCCCACCACTCCACGCCCCAGCAGTTTCCCACCACTGTCAATCCTTTTCTTAGAGTTACGATAAACTGGTATTTTTTCAAATGTTTTTTTCTCTAATGGAAACTATAGTAGGCCTGATAATTTTATTATGTTTGAAAAAAACAATTCTGCATACTGAAAAGTCAAAGTTATTTATAAAACTTCAGGCTGTCTGGGTTGAAAATGAACAACAGAGTCATTATTTGTGGGAACATCAACTTTAAGACTTAAACGTGAACTGCTAGCCCTTCTTTTGGCCTCTTGGGATGTGAATAAAGAAGCTCACCTTTCCCGTTCCGGTTGTTGGTTGTGTATGCCTCCAAGACAGAGAGCAAGATGAGGGCTTCCTGATGGCAATCAATGTCCTATGACATCCGTTGCATGACGTTGCAGTACGCTCAAAGTGAATAAAAGGCAGAAACCCAGAGGCTTGTGGTAGCATGAGAGAAACGGGATCATAGGGACAGTAACAATGATAAATCAAAAAGACTTCAGATTAGTATTTGTCAAAGTAACCTCTGCAAAGCAGCAATCCTAGCTAATCTTAGTTAATGAGGCCTTTGGCTAAGCAACTGGGAGAAACACTGCCCTACCTGGGCTTTAGAGAATCTCTCTTGTACAACAGAATACCAAAAGTTTAGAGAAACACTGCCATTAAGGAAAAATAAATAAATAAATAAATACAACTTGTTTGGTGTAATCCAACATTTTGCATAATGCCCATAAAAGTAAATCTGCATAAATATTTTCCTAAGTGATTTTCTTTTCTTTTTTTCTTTTTCTTTTTTTTTTAAAGTTAGAGTCTTACTCTGTCCCCCCAGGCTGGAGTGCAGTGGCACGCTCTTGGCCACCACAACCTCGACCTGCTGGGCTCCAGCGATCCTTCCGCCTCAGCCTTTCAGATAGCTGGAACTACAGGTGTGTGCTACCACACCCGGCTAATTTTTTTTTTAATTTATTGTAGAGACGAGGTCTCACCAAGTTGCCAGGGAGGGTCTCGAACCTGCGGGCTCAGGCAATCCACTCTCCTCAGGCAATCCAAGCCCGGCCAGTGATTTTCTTTAAGAACACTATGTTCAATTTCTGCTGTAGGCTAAGTCATCCACAATGGTTTGGATTCTTGGAGACTCAGATATCCAAGGGCTTTGCCATCTGTCTGGACATGTATGCTTCTGTCTAGGTGACTCGGGTTAAAGGGAGGAATAAAAGACTCCCTAAAAAGAAAACATACTTACAAACAAAAAAGATAAAACCGCACTAACCTTTTCATTTTTGACCTTGTACTTTTTTGAAAGTGTGATGAATGCAACAGGACATACAAGCAATTCTGCAAATAATTTAAGAAAGTTTATAGATTTTAATGCCCCTCAACCTAGCTAAGAAACCCCTAAGCAGAAAAAAAGTGGCAGACAAAAGTATTATCAATGAATACCACAGGAAAAAACAATAAAACTCTTTGCTAAACACAAACTAAATGCAGAGACACCGGAAAGAACAACTATCAAATGGCATATGCATATTTATCTGTCAGGAATTTGTGTAAAACAGATGAAGAAGAAAAGAACTCACATTGTACTGACAGAAGAATGGACAGTTAAGACTTCTCCCAAGGTTATATTCCCAGAGTAGATCTAGTATTTGATCCCAGTTGTTCTTGACTCTCAAAAACATGCTCTTGCTGTATCATGCTGCCAGTTTAGAAGGAACAACAGAGATGGGTGGGAAGTGACTCTAGCATCAAGGCAATTTATTGGCAGAAGATTAGAGATGTGGAAATGACAAGAAAACTAGTAATCTAGGCAGAAGAATGCACCAGAGAGACCAACAGGACTGAAGAGAAGAGAGAAATGGATGCTTCAGTGTAGACTTGGAAATGGTTGTGATGGAGTTAAGCACAGAAGTCCTGGGTGTCTGTGTGTCTGTATGCGTGGTGCGTGGACATGAAGACAGGGAGAGTGCCAGAAACTCAGTGCTCCAGGAGCCTCCCTGAGAGGGCTTCTAAGTGTCATGAGGACAGATACTAGATCTTTCTCACCCTTGTACACTGCCCACACCCAACGGGTACTCACTAAATGCACACGGGATGCCTGGAAAGATGGGACCGGAAAGAGAGAAGGGCTGACTGGTTGGCGAAGACTCGACGTTTCTGAGTAAGGAATCTATGCCTTAAACCTTTTAGAGCTGAGTCACTGATTGCATGTTCCAGAGACTCAGGGAAACTAGATTGCGTGGAGGCAAGGGATGAGATAGAGAGGGCTTCCAGAGCAACAGACACGATGAGGTTCAGTTAGGCTGCAGTCTTGCTGCTTGCTAGAACCAGAGGCCACAATCCCTCCTAAGGGTAAATTCCAATATGATGACATGCAAGATATGGGTGACGTGAAGCAACGTTGAATGGGAAAAGACAGACATGGGCCACAGCGATAAGCCTTGGGTGAGAGTTTTCACCTGTCCCATCCCACTCCCTACTCTGTCAAATGAGAATCCACTGACCTTCTGACATGAAGATTGAAAGTCCAGGAGCCAGACACCCCAGATGCTTCATTTTCCAGCTATGTGACTTTACCTCTCTGTGCCACTTTTTTGGGGTCTGTAAGCTAGGGTTTAACATTCAATATATCAGGGAGGACCCCCAAAAGCTGGAATCTATTTATTTACTTACTTTTTAAAAAAATTTTATTTTTTAGAGATGAGGTCTTGCCAAGTTGCCCAGGCTGGTCTTGAACCCGTGGACTCAGGCAATCCTCTCACCTCGGCCTCCCAAAGAGCCGGGATTATTGGCATGAGCCACCACACCCGGCTTTATTTATAAAAAATTGTGTATTTATTCTCACATGTTTACACTTCAATCATATTCAAAGTACTCTCTGATGCAATATACCCATGAAGGAGCTTTTTCCACTGCTCAGAACAGTTTTTGAAATCCTCAGTTGTGATGCCGTTTGGTGATTCTGCTGGTTTTTGTATCACCTCTTCTCAAATTTCCTTTGAGATCTTTTTTCATACGAGGAAAAAAAAGTCTCTAGAGGTGAGATGGGGTGGATAGGGGGGCGGGCACAGAGGTCATGCTGTTTTGGTCAAAAACTGCGGTATGGGCAGGTGTGCTTGCAAATCGCCCATCAGGAAATGGGCAAACACATTGAAAGACTCTCCAAAAAGAAGCCTGTCACAACAACGATACACCGACGCCCAATGGGTTCCTAGAACACTTCCTTAGAGGAGAAAGGCTGAACTACAAGGGGCCCACCTTCCAAAAAGATAATTCTGGTTTTGGGGGGGTCTTCCCTCATATACTTGCTAGGTGGGGTTATTGTGAAGACTAACGTGCTGACAGATGTAAATGACGGAGCATTGTTCCTGCTTGGTAATAAGGATTGCAGGACCCTTAGGCCTTTCTCACCATTTTTCCTGGTCTTATCATTGTTCCCAGAGAGGAAGCACTCAGTTCTCAGGCTGTGGTGGATACTGAGAATGAATGATTCGAATCAACTTCTCTGTCAAAACTCAGTCTTAGGGATTTCTGAGATTTCGGTACCAAAGAAACTTCTTACACTTGGAGATTTTAAAAGCCATTTCAGAATTAATCTCATAAAAAATGTGTGTCCAGGGCTACATTCCCCACCCTTCCCCCTCAACCCACCTTGAGTCTACTTTCTTTGCTTCCTCTGCACAAGGCACATGATTGCTCAGAGGATGTCGAGGCACACCAGTGGAACCTTTGTCTGTTGTGAAAGCCTTTTTCATCTCTCTGTTTAAAATGTTCCCTTAGCATCAAAACCCCTATTGTCTCTCTTCTTGTATGAAATGTGTCTCATCCTGTAACTTGACCTGGTAGGAACCTGATTAGTTAATTGCTAGGAGCCCCTGACATTTGAAGGAAGAAATGGATACCTCAGCCATCTTTTTCTGATGCAATGGAAAGTGATTAAGGTTCAATGGTTTCTCAGTAGGAGGCCAGTGGTTTTCAGGTGGATATTCAGAGACTTGCAAATTCTAGATATTAAGCTGTTCCTGTCTGTCTTTTTTTCTTTTGTGAGGGGATGGTAGGGGAGGAAGACAAAAGGACAAAGAGACAGGCTCCGAATATCTATATATATTTTTTAATCTCTGCTCTTTACAATATGAATGTTCATCCCTATTAATTCCAGATTGTTTGCAATGTGCATAGTCAGCCACTGGCAAGTTTTGAAGTCTCCTAAGTTTTCCTTACCTGTCACTGTCTTTTTTATTCTGTAAGACTTTTTCCATTTGGGGGAGGGCCCTTTCTTCTCCCTTCAGCACCCCACTGTCAGGAGCTGGAAAAGGGCATTCTCCTCCTGCACATTTAGATTAGAATCACCAGCATCTAGAATAAGACTGTCCCCTCCCTCCCTCCTGGAAAACATTGGGGGTAATGAGGCCTTCAGAGCCTTTCTTTCCCTCTTCATCTTTTCTGGGTCAAGGATGCATTTTGGAAATCAGGTAAAACATAAAAACTTTCATCCAAGAAAAATGCAAAGATGCAGATGTGCGCACAGTCATTTGTGCCCAATTTCAAGGGATTCACAGCACCTCTTAAAGACAGAATGGGAATTTTTCAGGGTCCTAATATAACACCCATGGCAGGACTCTGTGAGAAGCCTGGGGAGGAGGCAGTGGGGGAATAGGCTTTCGATGTCACTTCACTCCACTTTCTTCCCCAAAACATACAGCCAGTAATAGAGACTGTCTGAAAACCAGCATTAGAATAATGAGAAAGATGATTATTAATATTATCGTTGCTTTAACAGTGGATTTTTAAAGTCAGAGGGAGGTAAGAGATAAGACACACACAATTATAACATCCTCATGTGCTGTAACACAGTCTAGTAACTCTAATTAAAGAAAACCAGTTTGGAGAAAGACATTTTCAACTGGAGGCCAAGCTGAAAGGTTTAACCTAAGCTCATAGAAATTGATTCAGGGCTGTTCTTTTCAAAGTCTTTTTTCTTTTTTCCTTAGGAGTCCCTAAGTTAGAGAAGAGTGAATTCATTAACCACAAGCTTCTGGGAACATATTTTTGGATCCAGAGACATGTTCAAAATTTCATATTTTACTTGAAAATTCCATGAAATTTTGTATTCTACTCCGGAACATAGCTATATTTTACTTAATATTAAAATAATGTGCATTTCTTAAGCTTTGAATGAACTGGATGTTCCAGGAAGATAGGCCTTGCTTACTGATGTGTGTTTTCTCACTATCATTACTGGCTTCTGTGTTTCAGGTGGTACTACAGCCCCAATGGAGAATTTTGGGTTCTGAGAAAAGGTCACCATGAAGGATATGTGTCCCAAAGCAAGCTGAGATCATCTCACGGATTCCGCCATCATGACAGTTAAGGAGATATGAGCAACCATATGGCTTTATAAAACATTTAAGTCAGAGTAAAAGCACACAAGGGAGCTGCTTACAAGGAACCAAGATAAATCATTAATTCCCCAAGGATCGCCTTGGGAAGGTAGAACCCCAGATCTGTGGAGATCCTTGTTTTCCACTATAAAAAAATAGCCATGGTTTATATTCAGAGCTGAATGTGTTTCTTTATCAAAAGCAGAGATCAGTTGCTGGTTTAAAATTGGTACACTCAAAAAATATTTGTGAAATTAAGACAATTTTCTACAATCAATCAGAATGTTACATTGAGAACCTGCCAAAAGCTCACATCCTAGCTGGGCTGTAACATCTTCTCTTCAGTGAGAAGAACACAGTGCTTTGGAAGCAGATCCTGTGGTTGAGTTTCTAGTCAATCACTTAATAGTTGTATGGATTTGAGAAAATTACTTAGACACTCTAAACATACATTTACTTATCTAAAAAAAGTAGGAATAATCATATTTAATAGGGTTGTGAGGCAGATTAGCAGTAATATATATTAATGACAAGATCTGGCATATAGCAGGCAGTGACAAAGACTATATAAAATGTAATTCTTCTCATTCAATTGCGGTTGGACACAATCTGAGACCAATAAAAGACAGCATATAATTGAGGCTTTAAAGATGTAATATATATTGTGTGGGCATTCAGGTTTTAGAGGAAAGCAGTGTAAGTTAAGACCAGAGAAGAAACAAGAACTGGTCCATAGGGGAGATCTTTGCAGACAGAAGTAAGATAAGAGTTCATAGTTCACTCAACCTAGGAGAAAGTCCAATTTTTTTCAGGTATCCTTGAGCAAAGTGGAGAGACCAATTTGCATCAGTTGAGGGCCAATTAAGTAAAGGAGCCAACAGGAGAAAGGAGAGACAATAATGTCCTTCAACAATGCAACTCTTTGTTTTTTATTCGCTTGGTTCCTTTTAGACTTCAGGGTTTATGTCATTGTAAAACCTCATGGAATCGCCTCTCCAACATAGAATTCCTTGCAATCTTCACACTGTGACCCCCACAGGCTGGTAAGAACAAGGCAGAATTGCATTCTACTCTGGGTATATCATTTTAACCACAACATTGACAAAGTGAAATATGCACATAATTAGGTATCATCACTCTTATTTGATGACAGGGAGTACAAAAGAGAAAGTCACAGGAAAAATTAAGCAAAAAAAAAAAAAAAAAAGAATACTGAGAAAAGTGTGGTGGCTGTCCTTTGGTAGTTGCAGAAGAATCATGTTGGAGAGAGGGAATTGGTTTGAGGTGTCCCAGTGAGAAGAGCCAAGAATGGTAGTTTGGTGGTACTCGAAGCAGACTTGGTTATGAATGAAAGAATGTCCTATTAATTATAATTTTTGCTGAGAAAGTAGGCTGTCCTGTGGGGCACATTTCTACTCTCAGAAAATTAAGTAGCATTAAGTAGTCAACTGACTGGAATGTTTTTAAGGTGTGTGGAAACGTATGCAGTCTAAGCTGGGTATGGTTTGACCACATAACTTTCACATGTCCTGTTGCCAACTCTGCAGTCTCTGCCTTTTTCAAAAAAAGGCAGATATCTAGTAGAGGACAAAGTCAATCATCTTGTTTCTATCACAAAGACTATTTCTGATTTAATTGATGTAGAAAAAATTTGAAGATTGGATTGGAGCAGATAAGCAATGAAAGCCAGAATTCTGACCCAACTGATCTTTGAGCTGCTAAATAAGGTAGAGGGTGTCATTTGAATGTATTGGTTCATGGCCTCTCTTAAGACATGTAGCTATGTCACCTCAGACATATAGATCACCTTAGTACCCTTAGTTTTTAAATCCCAGAATATTCAAATACGCATATACACATGTATACACACACACACACACACACACACACACACACGTATATGCTAAAGGGAGCCTATAAAGAGAAAAGAACAATGGCAGAAAGTGCTTTATTGTAAAAGGACTTTAGCACATGGCACTCTGCCAAAGGTGTCCTGACAAGATGATTTTTAGCAAGAGGCAGAAAGTTGAACCAGAAGGGACCTAAAAAACCTGACGAGTGGTGTGAAGTTCACCTTTGCAGTTCCCAGTCTGGGATATGTCTCCTCAGCACTGTGCTCCCATCATCTGTGTTATCCCGTGTCTGCCTAAAGCCTCTGAGGACAGGACAGCCAGACCATTAATCCTCCAAATAATAAAAATTATAATAAATATCATTGTATCGAAATGTGTTGATCGATTCTTAACAAATACTCTTTACCTCACTTGTTATTCATCATAGCAGATATCATCCCTGTGATTTGGAAAAAAATGTGCAATAATGAGAAGAAATTCAAACAGCCAGTAAGTGGCAGAACCAGGGACAAAATGTATGTCTTCAGATTGCTATTCTATTCTAAGACTCTTTCTATAAGGGTAGACGGCCGAAGAAAATCACTTTTAAAAATTTTTTAGCTGACACATGATGATATACAAATGACAGATGGCTCTAAAGTAGTTTCTCAATAAGTGATTATCTTGACATGTTGGGTTAGATAAGTATCTGTTTTAGGAGAAGCTTTGTGCATTGTAGGATGGTGTTTCCCAAGATCCCTGGTTTCTACCCACTAGATACCAGTAACAAGTCCCCAGTTTTGACAGCCGAAAGTGTCTCCAGACTTTATCATATGTCCCTTGGAACAAAATCACTTCTGGATAAGAACCACTTATCTAACCCTGCTTGGCTTAACTTCTTTTAAAAGACAAACACAAGCTAAGTTAATTAATTATACTAAGTGAGTACATATGTTTTCTGTGTATAGGCATGGGTGCCCACACACAGGCATATGATGGACAAAGAAACCTCCTAATGTCCTTGGTTTCTTCTAGGAATCAAATCTTCCCAGCACAAAAAAGCAGTGGTGACATCTTGGTATTCCTTTCTAATCTGGGATGAGAATTGGATAGCGTATAAAATGCCCATCAAATGAGGTATTTTTATTTCTCCATACACACAATGACATCATTTCCCAATGAAGCCACAAAACACTTAGCTATAGGAACCCAATAAGTCAAATAGAATTTACCAACAAAAATTGATATTTATTCAGAAGACACAGAAATCTTTACTCCAAACAATGTATCAACAAGGGTGAGAATATCAATAGAGTTATACATTCTCCCCTTGAATTGATTTTGTTTCACTTGCTCAGATGTGTTTTGGATTAACTTTACTAATGAATTTTCACAGTGGTTTATTCCCTTGACTACAAGCCATAGTCTGTGCTTAATTATGATATTCTTGCCTAAGTCCAAGTCTTTTATCAGACCATTAACAGCTAGAAAAGATTTGCTGAGATGACAGCTAAACTAATACATCTTGTTTGTAAAGGACAAAACCAAGAATGCAGTGCCCATGAATATTTATATCGAAAAGCATATAAGTATTCCATGTATATATAACAGCATATAGCAACTGTCACCATCATACTTGCATAATGTCTTATCAGTTTTTTAAAGGGTTTAATATTACTCAGTATGTATACTGACTCAGTACCTAAAATTGATAAAAGAGTGATGACAAGAATGACGGGAATTAATTCTATGGTAGATTCACAATTTTAGAACCTGTGGTTTGATATATGAAAAGATACCTACCAAAGGTGCCTACCAGAAACATGTGATACTGCTTCCTGCTAAAAAAGAAGTGAGCACTGTTACACACACACACACACACACACACACACACACACCACGCATGCACACACACACACACACAGAGACACACACACAGTCATAAGTACCATATTTTTAAGACATATTGATGTGGTGTAAACTTAATTCAAAACAACAAATCAATACCTCAAAACCAAAGGAGATACTTTATAATTTTGGGTCTCTTCCTGTATTCTTTACATAAGTATATCATCCTTGAAAGAAGTTTGTGTTGCTCAGGTAACAGTATCATGGCCTAAATAAATTCCAAGGCCAAAGTGCTTATTAATCCAGTGTGTACTTATTATCCATATGCTCAAATATCACTGTCTCCTGATTATGTTACTGAAATGTCAAGCTGAATATATTTGAAGTTCACATTCTGTCTGTTAGGCAAAAGAAGCGTGTGAAAGAGCTATAAAAATAACCACAGCACATCGGAATGCAAAGGATGCTTATTGAACGCCACCTTGAAACAAGCAGTCACAGTGGAACTTATCTGCACACCTCCCACAGCATTTGATTTCAGAAAATAAATAGATATTAATTTCCATCCAAATGCCCATTTCAATTCATTATCTAGAGAGGTAAATATTCACAAAGGTGACACCCACGTCAATATTGACCTTGGGGAATAATAAATCTTGACAGTCATCGGAACAAGTGGTTTACATAGAGGATGTGCACATGTACAATTCTACCAGGTATATTAACCATGAGGAAAAAAAAAGCTAATAGTAAATCAGTAAAAAAAAAAAAAAATGAAAAGATGTGTGTATGCATACATGAGTGTACATGCTATTTTAAATTATTTGAAATAACTTATTAAATATATTACCTTATATTAATTTATTGATTATAGTAAATTCTATTACAAATACAGACCAGGGGCATCGGGGTTCACTGAAGGTAGAGGGAAGAATAACATTGATCTTAATGCAAAGATTTTTCTGATGATTGGCACGCTAAGCCAACACTCAAGGATGTGACTAAAATTAGCAGTCTGACCAAAATCAGAAACCAAGACTAAATTCGGGTATGCAATGATTTTGTTTAATTTGTACACTTTCATCACTTCTACACATGTGAATTAACATTAGGGAGCACTGAAATGGCCTCACTGATAGATGCCAAAGGTTTTCTTTGTCTGTTTGTTTTGTTTTTTCAGAAAACTTGGGAGACAGAGGCTATGGAGGGAGCACGGGACTGTGTGCCGACCATCAGGGGTTTGCCCCTATGCTGTCCCTCATAAAGGCTTGCTGTCCGTGCTTGGGTTTCACTTAACCTGTCTGTGCTTCAGTTCAATTTATGAAGTAGTTATTTTGCTATTGACTGCGCTATCCACGGGCAATTTAATCACAGCTAACGTGAGATTCCTTCTTTTGAGGAGATCCCAAGGGGATGTCTGTGATGGGGGTAGATAATTCAAGGGCCTTCACAAGAAAGTCTTCAAAATACAAATAGCTATTGACTACAAACTAAAGAGATCAAGGTGAGGCAGCATTTTTTTTGACATGCTGCTACCTTTTCAAATCAGTAAATGCCAACAAGATGGTCTTGCCCTGATGTTCGTATACAATAGTAGCAATGTATATCAAATTTCCGATAGGCTAAAAGTAGGTATCTGTGTATTTAGTGTGATTTAGGGAAAAGGCCCTCTTTAAAATATTTAATTCCCTGGACATGAGGTCATTGACCAAAGGAACCAAACACAGGTGGTGTGCACCCAGTGTGGCCCCGCTGCTGCATATTAGCCAGGCGTGGGACACGACAGAGGAAGGATGCCATTCCCATTCTTCCTCAAAACCTTCTTATGCCTAATTACTTTTCACTAAATTATAAACTTAGAGATTCTTGCCATTAAAAATAAAACAAGTCTTGGTCAGGCATCTGATGAAGAGTCAGAGGGAGAACAGTCTGAGTGGTGGGGTTCTCCAAGCAAGGATCCTTGGGATTTATTTTTCAAACTAAAATTCTATGTACAATTCCATTTAGGAAACCAAGAGGGTCTTCTTTAAAATAAAATTTGAATATTTCAAACCTTGTTCCTTGAAACACTAATTCCTTTTGAGAGCTAGAACACTGCACTTATGAATTTCCTCAGTGTAAACAACTTCAGAATACTCTAAATCCTTTCTTGTTTACAGCCACTGGTAGGGGAGAAGAGGCAAGACTGTAAGTCACTGGGCATCAAATGATTTAGACTCCCTAAAGCTAAGCAAAAAGGTCCACTGAATCGAGACAATAGCTGAAATACGAGATACAGGAGACACAAGGACCTCAAAACTAGGCCTAGCACTGGCCCAGTTGGAAGGAACAAACTCATGAGAACTTGGAAATAAAGTAAAGCACTTATGACTCTGTCTTTCCACATAGCTGACAATGAAAGCATATTGGGACAAGCACTTGGTCCAGTTTACTGAGTGGATGTTCTGAGGCCAGTGGAGCGGGCTTATCACTGCACTTAGTCAGGGATAAAGAATAACCATGTTGAGTATACACTCGTCAAACCTACCCTTCTGTCAATCACTATTGGATGAAAAGAGGTTACAGGCTGGGTTTGGGGATAAACTTTGCAGCCTGAAAATAGATGGCAGATCTGAATGCATCCAATCATTGTTTTGTTTGGGACTGTTATCCAAGTATCAGGAATAATGATTTTTGCATTAGCACCAAATTGTTATTAATTTATTTAATTGGCAAATATAAATTGTATATGTTTATGATGTACATTGTTATATTTTGATATGTGTATACACTGTGAAATGATTGAAAGCTAGTTGGCATATCTTTCACCTCACCTACTTATAATTTATTTGGGGGAGGTGAAAACAATTACTTTCAATAATCTTCAAATATATGATACATTATAGTTAAGTGGGGTCACCTTATTGTACATACATCTCTGGAACTTATTCTTTCTGTCTCATTGACATCTTGTGCTATTTGGCCAACAACCCCCCATTCCTTTCCATACCTCCCTCCCCTAGCAATAGTCATTCTATTTTATGCTTCTAGAGTTCAATTTTTTTAGATTCCACATATAAGTGAGATTGTGCAGTATTTGCCTCTCTGTGCCTGGCTGATTTCACTTAGCATAATGTGCTCCAGGTTCACTTACGTTGTCACAAATGACAGAACAATCTTCTTTTTTTAAGGCCAAATAGGACTATATTGTGTTTATATACTATACGCTCCATCTATCTGTTAATGAACACATTGGTTGATTTCATGATTTGGCTATTGTGAATTTTTAAAAAAATAACACTTGTCTAACAAATTCTAGGTGTGTGCTATTCCTAAGGGCTGCAAGATGGTATAGTGATGAAAATACTGCACTTAGCGAGGAAGGTCTCTAGTAACCAAAAAAGAGTCACAGATCCACTAACAGTAAGCACTGATCATGGAATCTGCAAAGTCTTTAGTGATAGGTATAGGATCTGGCCATGGAAGGTTCATGGGAAGCTTTGATGAGCAATACAGCCAACTTTTATGAATGGGTAGACCTACATGAACTGGTGGCCATAGTGACTTCTAGATATAAAGAAGGGACTGTCTACAAGGCTAGAACAAGATGGCCTGCACACCGAGGCAGAAACTGTGGTTCTAGATATAAAAGGCTTTCCTCACCCTTAATCACAAAGAAGAACTGATTCTGCAAGGAGGAATAACTCCTCAAGTTTAAAAATAGCTCACTTTTGTGTTTAGTCCAATGCAGCAGCAAATAGAGTTAAAAAAAAAAAGTATGAGCTTTGGAGTCAGGAAAAGTGAATTAAAATCCCAGTGTGATCACCTATAGCTATGTGATTTTGGGGTAAACTTCCAAATCCCCCAAGCCAGGACATCCTTATTCTAGAATGTGAAGAAGAAGGACTGTCCCATAGGACGGTGATGACACACAGAATGAAATCTCATCAAGTATCAACCTTGGCACGAGATGTAGGCTTGATCTTTTGCCAAGGGAAAAGCATATTGCTTAACTTTATCTCTAATCTCCAACGTTCCAACCTTCCAATCTGCTGGTTTCATTTCTTTTGATTTGTGTCAAAAGGTTCCTGATTGTTGGAGAATGAGAGGCATTAATCTTTTAATATCCTGGTGGTTTAAGCCTGTCTTCAATCAGAAAGCATCTGCCCTCGTTGACCCCAATCCTGTAGCCTGACAGGGCTCATTCACTCAGGGGTGAAACTCATGGATATGGCAGCACAGTCCCAGGTGTCGGTGGCAGGGACACCATAGACTTGAGAGTGAAGTTGGGGATTCCTCTTAGCCACGGCTCCTCCAAAAAGCTCCATTTCTATTCACTAAGCAGCCACGTGGGTTTCCTTCCTCTTGTGAATTGATACATTCTTCTTACCCCCTGTTATTGATCAATCATAATCTGCAGCTTCCAGCTCAGTAATAGTTGATAATGGAAATGAAGCAACCTGAGATGACGAGAGAGACAGTGAAGTAGTTCTCTTTGATATAGGAACCCTGGAAAACATAAAAGGAAGAAAAATCCAAAAAAACAAAAACAGAAAAACAAATCTCAAGGCTGTGCCCCTGGGTGCCTGCAGCTGTCATGGGTTAAGGCATTAAACTTGGCTCATCAATTTTAATTAGAAATTTGTGGGAACATTTTTTATCATAATATAAACATGGATATAATATGGAGCTGAATGTAAATGTGCCTGAGTGTTTAATATAAAATTCAAGAAATTACATACTTCAGTGGTCATTTGAAGCTGAGCTCAGGTCCCCTGGGTTCTCATGCAGTTTTTTTTTTCTTCTCAGTGAGCAGCACTTCAGTAGAAAAGTTTGAAAGGCATTAGCTTAGGCCATACAGTATAAAAACAAGTCGTCTCGTAAAAGTTAATTGAAACAGACAGAGTGAGAGGAGAGAGATGGAAAGGAGAGACGAAGACGAGAAAGAGAGACTTGAGGACAAGAGTAGAACACGGGGAGGAGACACAAGAAGAAAGAGGAAGGAAAAAGTAAAAGGGTCAGAAAGAAGGCAAATTGAAGTGAAGAGAAAGAAGGTTGAAGACAGGAAGCAGGGAGAAAAATCTTAGAAGAGATGCGTCATACATTAATACATTGAGCCAGAATAAAGTAGTGATGGCTGTGGTCATAGAGTCATGACTTTGTTTTGAAGTGATGCTGTTCCCTATGGCTGCGTTTTTCTCTGGAGCTATGTGGAGAGCAGTCTCAATCCTTCCTCCTGGGGTCAGTGAATGAATGAATGAGGTACTTGTGGGATTAGTGAATGAATGAATGAGGCACTTGCAAATGGAATAAGTCTTTATAATCCATCAGTCGTGATACCAACACCTGATTTTCAACCTCAAGTCAACAGGGAAAGAACACTTCTCCTGCTTATTCACCCAAAACAGGCTTCATCACAGAAGGGCAATATGGTTCCTTGCAACTTTCTCATTCTGCCTCTATCTACCTGAATTTCTTGCAAATGGCAGTCTTAAGGAACTGAGAGGTTGCCACACATACCCTTTCCCAGGCTCAGGGATTTACTTAAGGTCTGTTGTTTAAGGTTCCTTCTCCCATAATGCAGACATCTTCTTAAGGGCCTGGTTAGTTTTCTAGAAGGCATGTGCTCCTTGCTTCTCTGAATGAAGCTCTTTCCCCCACTCGCCTAAGAGGCTCCTTCTGTAACTTTCTCAGCAACCAGGTTCACTGGCCCAGACCCAGAAGTGGGGATCAAACTCTGACCCAGTCCGGGAACCAAGGGAGAATGGTCACGTTGCTCCGCCACGTGGAGACTGACTCTGCCCACAGTCTCTTTGACAGAGGAGCTAAAAGGAGAACAAGTTTTTGTTTGTCTTGGCAATGACTCAGCTCCCTTATTACCCAGACGAAGGGGAAGTGGGCCATTCTATCTTTGTTTGAAAATTGAAGTTTAGCTGTCTTGTCCTACTTCGGATTATAAGTGATTTTGAGAAAAATCCACATTGAGATGTGTTAATAATTATCACAGGTATAATTGTTGGCTGCCCGTATTATGTGTATTTTATGCAGAGTAACTCACGTTATACTCACTCTGACTCTGCTAGACCCATGTTACTATCCATAGTTGCTGAGTGAGAAGTAAACCCATCCAGAATTGTGCAATATATGTTCTTCTCACTGTCTTTTTGTCTTTTTCATCTCCCTATTGCCCATCTGCTGCACTTTAGTCCTGGGAATATGGGTGAGAGGGTCAGCCTGGGAAAAGAAAGGAAGGTGGCAAAGCTTGTCTTGGTCATCTAGGACATTCCTATTCATTGCTTTTCCCAACTCAAAACATTCTCCTTCCCTCTCCTAGATCCCTGCGTTGTCTCTTCTATATATGTTTATTCTGGAAAGGATGTGTCTAGCGTAGTCAAGTATACTTCAATATGGATGTGTATTCCTATGCTTTCTCAGTAGGGCTCTGTGTCTTAAAGCTTGTCTCTAAGATTCTCTCCTCTACACACACACACACACACACACACACACACACACACACACACACATTACAGACAAGAAAGGTTCATGGAGTGGGTGGAAGAGTTGTTTGCAAACAGTTCTCCAGTGCCCTGGCAGACTCATGTCTGGCCTGCAAAGGTGATCGGCCTGGTGGGAAGTGTCACATTTGGCGACTGCACTCGCACACTTTACAAGGCAGCACTGGGGTCGAACAGACATTGAACTCCTTTCGTCTTGTGTCCTAAGTACGATCATCAGTTTAGGGAACAGCCAGGGGTGATACACAAACTACATAGCCACGTGACAGAGAAAAAGAGTGGGAAAGAGAGAAAGAACATGTGAGAGGAAGGGAGAGAGAGAAAAAGAGAGATAAAACTGAATCTATATATTTGGCAAATAGTGACCTAGCCTAACACCTACCAAAAACCTGTCTGTTAGCCACCTTTCTTCAGACTGCTATTTGCTTTGGATTGTCTTCAGAGCGATATTTTGGCTTCCAAAGGTGGATAGTTAAAAATAATAGACATCATGAGCCGTGTTTTGGCATTTCCCTTCACTTTCCTTCTATCTTCAACATGACTGTTGTCATCCTTAAAACTCAATCAATTCAGCTGATCCAGTGAACAGATGGCATTAATCAACCTCCAAGAATATGCACAAAAGCAATTAGAAATGTAGAGACATGGAATTTATGCCAGCAAATCAATTACCAATGATAGCAAACCAGTGTGGCACACTCAACCTCCCCTTGTTTCTCTTTCCACAGAGCAGCTACTGAGAGCCGTGATGATCCCCGGTTTACCCCCCTGTCAGAGGGGGAATGAGAACTGGGATGTTGAGGTTTAATTACACATTCCTTAATGACTAGTTCTCGCTTTGCTGACAAAAAAACAGCATAATTTACAGACTGGAAGATGCATCAGGATGATGGATACAGACAGCATGTGCTATACGGTGTCATGCAGATATGAAATATACTGCACTGAGAATATGGTCGTTTGGTATTCCCAGAGAAGAACTTCCTTTCAGAGTACTGAGTACCTTTTCTAGCATCTACAGTCCTCATTTGTCAAAAACAATGGAAATAGGTATAGAATACATTTTAACCACAAACCTGTGCCTTCTGTGAGTTAGTATTACTAGCTCATATATCCCTACATCTTAAATTTACTTAGTCTTTTTTCCCCCAATGCTGTAAACCTTTATAGATTTTGAAACATCTTTCTTTACGTTGTTACTAGTTATACTCTGAGTTATTATAATCATCTCTTAACTGGTTTTCTTACCACAAGTTTTAAGCTATTCTATTCTATCCACAGAGTGATTTTTTTTTTGAGTTGGAGTCTCACTCGGTCGCCCAGCCTCGCCTGCTGGGCAACAGCGATCCTTCTGCCTCAGCCTTCCTAATAGCCGGAATTTCAGGCATGCACTACCACGCCCGGCTGACTTTTTTTTTTTTTTTTAATTTTATTGTAGAGATGAGGTCTCGCTGCCCAGGCAGGTCTCGAACCCGCGGGCTCAGGCAATCCACTCACCTCAGCCTCCCAAAGGCGCGGGATGACAGGCTGAGCCACCAAGGCCGGCTCACAGAGTGATTTTTTAAAGCAAAAATCTCTTTATAATAATAACATGTATAGACTTTCAATGAACCACCATAGCTTTAAAAAAGCTCTTATGCTTATCTACTTTTTTAGATTCTTATTTTATCTCTACGCCCTAATAACTGCTCTCCAACCCATCTCTCCGGCTAGTGAAATCTGACATAGCTAAGGCTTAAACTTCATTTTCCTCAAAGAGCGTACCTTGACACCCTAGCCAGTTTGAGATGCTCATTTTGTGCCTTAAAGTGCACACTGTGCTAAACTTTATTATAGCACTTACCACTCTGACAAGAGTAAAGTTTCATTTTTCTGACTGCCCAGTGTTAAAAGTTCCCTGTGGTTATAAACTATATTTTCCTATTCATTGCTATTCTTCTAGCGCTATAGAAAGACTAGAGTTTAGGAAGGATAATCCCATTCCTTCGATAAAATTTTCAAATAGTAACACAATTAATTCTCACTTAAATTTTCTCCTGACCATAGCTTTAAAAGATGGCATGGGACTCTCAGAATCATGTTGTAGGTTTGCAATTAAAAAAATACTTTTCAAATAATTTAGGACTAAAGCTCTGCTGAATAAAATTCGGACTTTTTCCCTTATATAGTTAACCCTGGGCTGTAAAAATAATTTTTATAGCAATGTGATTATGTATTTTTTAGACTACATAGGGAACACATTAAAGTTGCATAAAGCAAGTTAATAAAATTAGCTCTAACATGATACTGAGATCAGATGGATGGAGAGGCTTTTCCTTTTATGGACAAATAGCCATGTGACACATAAACAAGATAATCTTAGCAATGAAGTCATGGAAATATGCAAGCTTCTATGGGTACAAGGGTCTTACTTTCAGGTCCCACATCCAAACATGTGATCTGAATTTTTGTTCTTTCATTTAACCGTTAACAACTTCTTAGCATTTCCGAAACACTAACGAATAATTACATGTTTAAAAAATAAACATAAAGCAAATGTAAAAGTAATGCTCTAGCAGTAGGGCCACAGGATAATTTTAAGGTTAGAAATAAACAATAAACATTCTTAGTAGGAAACCATTCATTTATTCTCTTAGCCATTGTTTTGCTCAATGTTTTAGGCATTGGATATATAATTCAAATCAAATATGATCATCAAATAACTTTCCATCCTAGTTGAAGAACCAAGAATTATAAGTACTACAGAACCGTAATAGGTAGGCACACTTGATACAACCTGGGGAAAATATTTCCAAGGTTTTGTGTATACGTGTGTGTGTGTGCGTGTGTGTGTGTGTGTGTGTGTGTGTGTGTGTGTGTGCAGTTGGGAGAAAGTGAGGAAAGATAAAAAATGAAAAAAGGTATTCTAGACCAAGCAGGCAGCCTATGAAAACAAATGCAAGGAGATATGAGACAACATGGTTGTCTATTCTATCCACTGAGTGATTTTTTAAAGCAAAAATCTCTTTGTAATAATAACATGTATAGACTTCCAATGAACCACCATAGCTTTGCAAAAGCTCTTATGCTTATCTACTTTTTTATGGGAAGGAGTTTCACAAAATTGTGTGGGATAAGTGGTAGAAATCAGGTTAAGAGTATCAGTCAGAGCCAGATCAGGGCCAGTTCTGTGTTGGGACAAGGAATTTATAAGTACTACTTAATTAATATTTCTTTGTCTGAGATGTTTAGACTTACAAGTCATAATGCCAACAGAGGTGTCTTTCATGATATTGTTATATATTGTGTATGTGTGGGAAAGGGATTCACAAGTTCTCATCAAGGCTGTGTTCTTTTCTTATCAAGTTTTAAAATAAAAACTCATAAAAGAAAGATAAAGCATTAGGTACTCGTCCAGATATGAAGACCCTTAGCTTTGGTCATTGTGATGCTTATATCTCATCAGCTCTAGATCCCCAATTTTTCTTTTTAAGATATGACAAAGGAGTTGACTCAGGTAGAAACTGCTACCCTCACACTTTTGCCATGGGTAGAATTACAGAGATTAACCATAGAGAATCCATATCAACTTTCCACAGATGCTTATATTCGATGTCTAAATGAATGCATTGAAATAATTTTCTTTTTGCAAAGAGTTTAATCTTTGAAGATAAAGAGATATAGGCTCAGATCCTAATTTCTTCCTTGCTTAGTTTTGTGATCTTAGGAAATAACTTCTATTAACCTTGAATATATTCATCTGCAAACTCGATCTGTAAGTCTACCTAGCTGTGTTGCCTTGCTAAATCATGTGGACACAGTATATGAGATGAGAAATATAAAGCATATAGAAGTTGTTAAGAATTAAAATCCTATTATGCTGTTATTCTAATTATAATTACTTTACAATTTTAGAGTACAATCTTCTCAGAACTATCCAAATGGAATGACCAGTAGACAACATCAGTGGTTAAAGATAAAAATACGAGCCGGGCTTGGTGGCTCAGCCTGTAATCCCGCACCTTTGGGAGGCTGAGGTGAGTGGATTGTCTGAGCCCGCGGGTTCC